>NC_143540.1:9159080-9433151 GCF_031878675.1 Megascapheus bottae | reverse complement strand
TGCTCCTCCCTCTCCACCTCCAGTCCAGCTCCTTCCCTCTTCCACCTCCTCCAGTCCAGCTCCTCCCTCTCCACCTCTCCAGTCCAGCTCCTCCCTCTCCACCTTCCAGTCCAGCTCCTCCCTCTCCACCTTCCTGTCCAGCTCCTCCCTCTCCACCTCCTCCAGTCCAGCTCCTCCCTCTCCACCTCCTGTCCAGCTCCTCCTCTCCACCACCTCCAGTCCAGCTCCTCCTCCTCCACCATCCTCCAGTCCTCAGCTCCTCCCTCTCCACCTCCTCCAGTCCAGCTCCTCCCTCTCCACCTCCAGTCCAGCTCCTCCCTCTCCACCTCCTGTCCAGTCTCCTCCTCTCCACCTCCTCCAGTCCAGCTCCTCCTCCTCTCCACCTCCAGTCCAGCTCCTCCCTCTCCACCTCCTCAGTCCAGCTCCTCCCTCTCCATCTCCTCCAGTCCAGCTCCTCCCTCTCCACCTCCTCCAGTCCAGCTCCTCCCTCTCCACCTCCTCCAGTCCAGCTCCTCCCTCTCCACCCTCCAGTCCAGCTCTCTCCCTCTCCACCCCTCCAGTCCAGCTCCTCCTCTCCACCCTCCTCCCGTCCAGCTCCTCCCTCTCCACCTCCAGTCCAGCTCCTCCCTCTCTCACCTCCTGTCCAGCTCCTCCCTCTCCACCTCCTCCAGTCCAGCTCCTCCCTCTCCACCTCCTGTCCAGCTCCTCCCTCTCCACCTCCTCCAGTCCAGCTCCTCCCTCTCCACCTCCTCCAGTCCAGCTCCTCCCTCTCCACCTCCTCCAGTCCAGCTTCTCCCTCTCAACCTCCAGTCCAGCTCCTCCCTCTCCACCTCCAGTCCAGCTCTCCCTCTCCACCTCCTCCGTCCAGCTCCTCCCTCTCCACCTCCTCCAGTCCAGCTCCCTCCCTCTCCCACCTCCCAGTCCAGCTCCTCCCTCTCCACCACCTCCAGTCCAGCTCCTCCCTCTCCACCTCCTCCAGTCCAGCTCCTCCCTCTCCACCTCCAGTCCAGCTCCTCCCTCTCCCACCTCCAGTCCAGCTCCTCCCTCTCCACCTCCTGTCCAGCTCCTCCTCTCCACCACCTCCAGTCCAGCTCCTCCCTCTCCACCTCCTCCAGTCCAGCCTCCTCCCTCCTCCCACCTCCAGTCCAGCTCCTCCCTCTCCACCTCCTGTCCAGCTCCTCCCTCTCCACCTCCTCCAGTCCAGCTCCTCCCTCTCCACCTCCTCCAGTCAGCTCCTCCCTCTCCACCTCCTCCAGTCCAGCTCCTCCCTCTCCACCTCCAGTCCAGCTTCTCCCTCTCCACCACCTCCAGCTCCCAGCTCCCTCCCTCTCCACCTCCTCCAGTCCAGCTCCTCCCTCTCCACCTCCAGTCCAGCTCCTCCCTCTCCACCTCCTGTCCAGCTCCTCCCTCTCCAACCTTCCTCTCCAGTCCAGCTCCTCCCTCTCCACCTCCTCCAGTCCAGCTCCTCCCTCTCCACCTCCTCCAGTCCAGCTCCTCCCTCTCCACCTCCAGTCCAGCTCCTCCCTCTCCACCTCCTGTCCAGCTCCTCCCTCTCCACCTCCTCCAGTCCAGCTCCTCCCTCTCCACCTCCTCCAGTTCAGCTCCTCCCTCTCCACCTCCTCCAGTCCAGGTCCTCCCTCTCCATCTCCTCCAGTCCAGCTCCTCCCTCTCCACCTCCTCCAGTCCAGCTCCTCCCTCTCCACCTCCTCCAGTCCAGCTCCTCCCTCTCCACCTCCAGTCCAGCTTCTCCCTCTCCACCACCTCCAGTCCAGCTCCTCCCTCTCCACCTCCTCCAGTCCAGCTCCTCCCTCTCCACCTCCAGTCCAGCTCCTCCCTCTCCACCTCCAGTCCAGCTCCTCCCTCTCCACCTCCTGTCCAGCTCCTCCCTCTCCACCTCCTCCAGTCCAGCTCCTCCCTCTCCACCTCCTCCAGTCCACCTCCTCCCTCTCCACCTCCAGTCCAGCTCCTCCCTCTCCACCTCCTGTCCAGCTCCTCCCTCTCCACCTCCTCCAGTCCAGCTCCTCCCTCTCCACCTCCTCCAGTTCAGCTCCTCCCTCTCCACCTCCTCCAGTCCAGGTCCTCCCTCTCCATCTCCTCCAGTCCAGCTCCTCCCTCTCCACCTCCTCCAGTCCAGCTCCTCCCTCTCCACCTCCTCCAGTCCAGCTCCTCCCTCTCCACCTCCAGTCCAGCTTCTCCCTCTCCACCACCTCCAGTCCAGCTCCTCCCTCTCCACCTCCTCCAGTCCAGCTCCTCCCTCTCCACCTCCAGTCCAGCTCCTCCCTCTCCACCTCCTGTCCAGCTCCTCCCTCTCCACCTCCTCCAGTCCAGCTCCTCCCTCTCCACCTCCTCCAGTCCAGCTCCTCCCTCTCCACCACCTCCAGTCCAGCTCCTCCCTCTCCACCTCCTCCAGTCCAGCTCCTCCCTCTCCACCTCCAGTCCAGCTCCTCCCTCTCCACCTCCTGTCCAGCTCCTCCCTCTCCACCTCCTCCAGTCCAGCTCCTCCCTCTCCACCTCCTGTCCAGCTCCTCCCTCTCCACCTCCTCCAGTCCAGCTCCTCCCTCTCCACCTCCAGTCCAGCTCCTCCCTCTCCACCTCCTCCAGTCCAGCTCCTCCCTCTCCACCTCCTCCAGTCCAGCTCCTCCCTCTCCACCTCCAGTCCAGCTCCTCCCTCTCCACCTCCTCCAGTCCAGCTCCTCCCTCTCCACCTCCTCCAGTCCAGCTCCTCCCTCTCCACCTCCAGTCCAGCTCCTCCCTCTCCACCTCCTGTCCAGCTCCTCCCTCTCCACCTCCTCCAGTCCAGCTCCTCCCTCTCCACCTCCTGTCCAGCTCCTCCCTCTCCACCTCCTCCAGTCCAGCTCCTCCCTCTCCACCTCCTCCAGTCCAGCTCCTCCCTCTCCACCTCCTCCAGTCCACCTCCTCCCTCTCCACCTCCAGTCCAGCTCCTCCCTCTCCACCTCCTGTCCAGCTCCTCCCTCTCCACCTCCTCCAGTCCAGCTCCTCCCTCTCCACCTCCTCCAGTTCAGCTCCTCCCTCTCCACCTCCTCCAGTCCAGGTCCTCCCTCTCCATCTCCTCCAGTCCAGCTCCTCCCTCTCCACCTCCTCCAGTCCAGCTCCTCCCTCTCCACCTCCTCCAGTCCAGCTCCTCCCTCTCCACCTCCAGTCCAGCTTCTCCCTCTCCACCACCTCCAGTCCAGCTCCTCCCTCTCCACCTCCTCCCGTCCAGCTCCTCCCTCTCCACCTCCAGTCCAGCTCCTCCCTCTCCACCTCCTGTCCAGCTCCTCCCTCTCCACCTCCTCCAGTCCAGCTCCTCCCTCTCCACCTCCTGTCCAGCTCCTCCCTCTCCCCCTCCTCCAGTCCAGCTCCTCCCTCTCCACCTCCTCCATTCCAGCTCCTCCCTCTCCACCTCCTCCATTCCAGCTCCTCCCTCTCCACCTCCTCCAGTCCAGCTCCTCCCTCTCCACCTCCTCCAGTCCAGCTCCTCCCTCTCCACCTCCAGTCCAGCTCCTCCCTCTCCACCTCCAGTCCAGCTCCACTCTCGCACCGCCCAGTCCAGCGTAGTTGTTCCTGTATTCATGTAATTTTCCCTGTTATTTACGTATTTATCTACATATTTACACCTTCGTTGCAGATGTGTCTGTGTGTTTACTGCACATTTATATAGACATGCTTCTTTACCCTATTACATATGGACCTGTAGATTTTACATTAGATTCCTAGGTGCACCATGTACAGAAATGTAAATAATTACAAGTGTAAGCACATAAGCAGACATCAACATGTATAAGTGTAGGTGAACCTCCAATACATATCATGTTAATTGATAAATGCACCAGTAAATAAGCACATAAAATAAATTAAAATGTATAAATTATACAGCACGCACACGCTCTAAATCTGCGACACAGTCCCTTCTACGTCCGAGATTAGGGTCACCGTCTAATGTGCTGAGGCTGTGAGCTCCGTAGTCTATTAGAGTGTGTATGCTTGTGTAAGGGGGGGAGGAGGAGGGGGAGGAGCAGCCCGGCCCGGGGTCCCTTGCCCGGACGCCACAGCTCCAGGCTTCCAGGGCAGAAGAAGCCTCGGCCTGGCCGGCTGGCGGCCTCCAAGACAAGGCGAGCTGGCCTTTGCTTTCCATGGTTTACCAAAGCTCGGTTTCCCTCTGTGTGTGTGTGTGTGTGTGTGTGTGTGTGTCTGTGTGTGTCTCTGGGTGTGTCTCTGGGTGTGTCTGTCTGTGTGTCTGTGTGTGTCTATCTGTGTCTATGTGTCTGTGTGTGTTCGTGTGTGTGGTTCTTTGTGTGCCAGTGTGTGTCTGTGTGTGTCTGTGTTTGTTTCTGTGTGTGTGTCTGTCTGTGTGTGTGTCTGTATGTCTGTCTATGTGTGTATGTGTGACTATATGTCTATCTGTGGGTCTGCATCTGTGTGTGTATGTTGGTATGTGTGTCTGTTTGTGTGTCTGTGTATCTATGGGTGTGTCTGTGTGTGTGTCTGTCTGTCTGTCTCTGTGTGTGTATGTGTGACTGGGTGTCTCTCTGTGTCTGTCTGTATGTGTCTGTATGTGTGCCAGTCTGTCTATGCGTGTGTCTGTGTAGCTGTGTGTATCTGTGTCTATCTGTGTGTGTCTGTGTGTCTCTGTGTGTCTGGGTGTCTGTCTGTGTCTGTGTGTGTGTGTCTGTCTATGTGTCTGTCTGTGTGTGTGTCTATGTGTCTGTTTCTATGTGTCTATGTGTCTCTGTGTGTCTGTGTGTGTGTCTGTCTGTGTGTGTCTGTGTCTGTCTGTGTGAGTGTGTCTGTGTCTGTGTGTGTCTGTTTCTATGTGTCTGTGTGAGTGTGTCTGTGTGTGTGTCTGTGTGTGTGTGTCTGTCTGTGAGTGTATCTGTGTCTGTCTGTGTGTGTGTCTGTGTGTCTGTTTCTATGTGTCTCTGTGTGTCTGTGTGTGTGTCTGTCTGTGTCTGTCTGTGTCTGTCTGTGTGAGTGTGTCTGTGTCTGTGTGTGTCTGTTTCTATGTGTCTGTGTGAGTGTGTCTGTGTGTGTGTCTGTGTGTGTGTCTGTGTGTGTGTCTGTCTGTGAGTGTATCTGTGTGTGTCTGTGTGTGTCTGTGTGTCTGTTTCTATGTGTCTGTGTCTGTCTGTCTGTGTGAGTGTGTCTGTGTGTGTCTGTGTATGTGTCTGTGTGTGTGTGTCTATCTGTTTCTATGTGTCTGTGTATGTGCCTGTCTGTGTGTGTGTGTGTCTGGGTGTCTGTTTCTATGTGTCTGGGTGTCTGTCTGTCTGTGTTAGTGTATCTGTGTGTCTGTGTCTGTGTGTGTCTGTGTGTGTACCTGTCTGTCTGTGAGTTTATCTGTGTGTGTGTGTCTGTCTGTGTGTCTGTTTCTATGTGTCTGTCTGTGTGTCTGTCTGTGTGTGTGTGTCTGTCTGTGTCTGTGTGTGTCTGTGTTTGTGTGTTTGTCTGTGTGTGTGTCTGTGTGTCTGTGTCTGTGTGTGTGTGTCTGT
The DNA here is from genome assembly GCF_031878675.1 of Megascapheus bottae. NCBI lineage: Eukaryota > Metazoa > Chordata > Mammalia > Rodentia > Geomyidae > Megascapheus > Megascapheus bottae. The sequence continues at coordinate 9,427,662 of NC_143540.1, read as the reverse complement.
GTGTGTGTGTCTATCTGTTTCTATGTGTCTGTGTGTGTGTCTGTCTGTGTGAGTGTGTCTGTGTCTGTGTGTCTGTGTGTTTGTCTGTGTGTCTGTGTCTGTCTGTGTGTGTGTCTGTGTATGTGTCTGTGTGTGCCTATCTGTTTCTATGTATCTGTCTGTGTGTCTGTGTGTGTGTGTGTGTCTGTGTATGTGTCTGTGTGTGTCTGTGTGTCTGTGTCTGTGTGTGTGTGTCTGTGTGTGTGTGTCTATCTGTTTCTATGTGTCTGTGTGTGTGTCTGTCTGTGTGAGTGTGTCTGTGTCTGTGTGTCTGTGTGTTTGTCTGTGTGTCTGTGTCTGTGTCTGTCTGTGTGTGTGTCTGTGTATGTGTCTGTGTGTGCTTATCTGTTTCTATGTATCTGTCTGTGTGTCTGTGTGTGTGTGTGTGTCTGTGTATGTGTCTGTGTGTGTGTGTGTGTCTGTGTATGTGTCTGTGTGTGTCTGTGTGTCTGTGTCTGTGTGGGTGTGTGTCTGTGTGTGTCTCTGTGTGTGTGTCTGTCTGTCTGTGTGTCTGTTTCTATGTGTGTGTGTCTGTCTATGTGTGTCTGTGTCTGTGTGTGTCTGTGTTTGTCTGTGTGTGTGTCTGTGTGTCTGTGTGTCTGTCTGTGTGTGTGTGTGTCTGTGTGTGTCTGTGTCTGTGTGTGTGTCTGTATGTGTCTGTGTGTGTGTGTTTCTATGTGTGTGTTTGTCTGTGTGAGTGTGTCTGTGTCTGTGTGTGTGTCTGTGTGTGTGTCTGTGTGTGTGTCTGTGTGTATGTGTCTGTGTGTGTTTCTGTGTATGTGTCTGTGTGTGTGTCTGTGTGTGTCTGTGTCTGTGTGGGTGTGTGTCTCTGTGGGTGTGTGTCTCTGTGGGTGTGTGTCTGTGTGTGTCTGTGTGTCTGTCTGTGTGTCTGTTTCTATGTGTCTGTGTGTGTGTCTGTCTGTGTCTGTGTGTGTCTGTGTTTGTCTGTGTGTGTGTCTGTGTGTCTGTGTGTGTGTCTGTGTGTGTCTGTGTCTGTGTCTGTGTGTCTGTCTGTGTGTGTGTCTGTGTCTGTGTCTGTGTGTCTGTCCGTGTGTCTGCGCCCGTGTGTCTGGAGTTCCAGGTCCTCCCCGCGCCCTCCGGGCCTTCCTCTCCACTCTGGCCGCCCGGGCACCGTGGCGGCTCCCCTGGCCGGGCCTGGCGGCGCCGTGGCCCGGAGGCCTCGCTGGTCCCGGGGTCGGGGTGGGGCTGGGGGTGGGGGCGGCGTTCGTCCTGGTCCCGAGGTGCGGCCTCCTGGGCGCGGGTCCGGGGTCCGGGGGTCCGGGGTCCGGGGATCCGGGGGTCCGGGGGTCCGGGGGTCCGGGGGTCCGGGGGTCCGGGGTCCGGGGATCCGGGGGTCCGGGGATCCGGGGGTCCGGGGGTCCGGGGATCCGGGGGTCCGGGGGTCCGGGGGTCCGGGGATCTGGGGGTCCGGGGGTCCGGGGGTCCGGGGGTCCGGGGATCCGGGGGTCCGGGGTCCGGGCTCGCCTGGACTCTCGGGCCTCCTGGGTGTCCGGGCCCTGCGCCCCCCGACGGGCCGGGGCCTCTGCGCCCTGACCTTGACCTTGACCTTGACGTTGGGGGTGGAGACGCGGGGTCGGGGCGGCCGGGGAGGTTCTGGCGTGCGCCCGGGGACCCCGGGCCTGGAGCCCCCGCCCCCGCCCCCGCCCCCGCCCCCTCCCTCTCCCCGCCCCTCCCCCTCCCCCCCCCGTCCGCCATGGAGGGCGGCGCGCGCGTGGTGCGCTCGGGCTGGCTGAAGAAGTCTCCTCGAGGAAGGACGTTCGGAGTCTGTGTGAGCGCGGGGGCCGGGGCGCAGAGTGGGGCCCAACCCGGGGTCAGAGGTCGCGGGGGGAGGGGGGGGAGGCAGCGGGGTCAGGTGTGGACGCCTGGGAGGAACCACGACACAGCGGGGCGTGTGTGCATTGTGTGCGTGTGTGCATTGTGTGCGTGTGTGTGCATGTGTGTGCATGAGTGCGTGTGCATGTGCGCATGCATGTGTGTGAAAGTATATGTGTGTGCATGCTTGTGTGCGTGTGTGTGCGTGCATGTGCATGTGTGAATGTGTGTGTACATATGTGCATGCATGTGTGCATGTGTTTGTGTGTGTGGATGTGTGTGCGCGTGAGTGTGAATGAGTGTGTGGATGTGCATGCGTGTGCATGTGTGCGTTGTGTGTGTGAATGTGTGTGCGCGTATGCATGTGTGTGCATGTGTGTTAGTGCGTGTGTGCATGTGTGTGTGCGTGTGTGCATATGTGTGCATGCGTGTGCATGTGTGCATGCGTGTGCGTGTTTGTGTGCACGTGCATATGTGCGTGTGTGCATGTGTGTGCGTGCGTGTGCGTGTATGTGAATGCATGTGCATGCATGTGTGCGTGTGTTTGCATGTGCTTGCATGTGTGCATGTGTGTGTCTGAATGCATGTGTGTTTGTGTGTGTGTGCAGGTGTGCATTTGTGTGCGTGTATGTGAATGTGTGCGTGCGTGCATGCATGTGTGCGTGTGTGCATGCGTGTGAATGTGTGCGTGTGTGTATGAATGCATGTGTGCATGTGTGTGCATGTATGTGTGCACGTGTGTGCATGCGTGCGTGCGTGTGCATGTGTGTGTTTGCGTGTGTGCATGTGTGCATGTGAGTGTGCGTGTGTGAATGCATGTGTGTGTGCGTGTGTGTGAATGCATGTGCATGCATGCGTGTGCAAGCGTGTGCGTGCGTGTGTGCATGTGCGTGCATGCATGTGTGCATGTGTGCATGTGCGTGCATGCATGTGTGCGTGTGTGCATGTGCGTGCGTGCATGTGTGCATGCCTGTGTGTACACATGTGCGTGGATGTGTGCATGCATGTGTGCATGCGTGTGTGTGTCCGTGTGTGTTGGTGTGTGTGCGTGTGTGTGCACATATGTCCTGTGTGTGTGTGTGTGTGTGCGCGCGCGTGTGCACTGTCCCTCAGCCTTCCCCGCAGGCTGGCTGTCTTCCCGGGGCCCGTCCCCATCCCTCCTGGTGACCCCGGCTTTGTCAGCTGAACCCTGCCGGGGAGAACGGGGTCCCAGCCTGGTGGTGGCCTGGGCGGCTGCTGAGAAGATGAGGTGCCACACTGGGTAACCCCGCGTGCCCGCCAGGCGCGGTGGCTCCTGCCCCCTCATCCCGGCCTGAGGATGGAGGTTCAGAGCCAGCCCGGCACAAACGTCTGAGAGCCGCTCATCTGCAGTGAACCCCCAGACAACCACAGTGGGGTTTGGTTCACGGGGTCCGGTGGTGGCTCGGGCTCCTGGGGCCGTCGTGTGAGCCCTCCTCATGTCCCCCGGGTGGCTCAGGTGTGGAGGAGACGCTGGTTCGTCCTGCGGAGCGGTGGGCGGCCCGGCGAGGAGGGCGTCCTGGAGTACTACTCCAGCAGCCTCTCAGAGAAGCCCCGGGCCAGCCTGGACCTGCGCCTCTGCCAGGCCGTCAACTCCGGGGTGACCTTCCACAAGAGGAGGCAGCCCGACGGCTGCGTGTTCACCATCGAGACCAGCCAGCGCACCATCCACCTGTCGGCCAGGACCGAGGAGGACATGGACGAGTGGGTGCAGAGCCTCTGTCGCCTCTGTCACTTGGGCCTGGTCGGGGAGAGCACAGGTAGGTAGACACCCTGGCTGTGGTGGGCAGGACAGAGAAATGATGGCTCAAGCCCATCAGCCAGGAGGCCGAGATGGGAGGACGGGGGTTTGAGGCCAGCCGGGGCAGGACACTTCATGAGACTTTTTTGTTTGTGCCAGTCCTGGGGTTTGAACTCAGGGCCTGAGCACTGTCCTTGGACTTTCTCAAGGCTAGAGCTCTACCACTTGAGCCTCAGCACCACTTCCGGCTTTTTTCTATGTAGGTGGTACCGAGGAATCGAACCCGGGTCTTTGTGCATGCTAGGCAAGCACTTTAACCACTAGGCCACACACCCCACCTCCCCCCCCCCCGAAAAATGTCTCAGATAAAATAGGAGGGTGGGGAGCATGGCCTAGGGGTAGAGTGCTTGCCTAGCATGCATAAAGCCCTGGGTTTGATTCCTGGGTACCAGATACACAGAAAAGGCTGGAAGTGGTGCTGAGGCTCAAGTGGTAGAGCTCTAGCCTTGAGAAAGTCCAAGGACAGTGCTCAGGCCCTGAGTTCAAGCCCCAGGACTGGCAAAACCAAACCAAAAGAAAAGAATACATAAATAAAGAAGACTCTCAGGCTTGACCCTGGGTCTAAATGTTGAGCTCAGCCTGAAGACACACTTTTCCAGAAGGGTCCACGGAATGACCATCAAAATAAAGAGAGTGGGGTTTAGAGGAAAGATCAAGATGTCCCGGGCTTCTAGGATTTGTTTCAGAGTTTGCCTTTCTTCCTCTTCCATTCACAGAGTCCTGGAGAAAGGAAGTCCTGGCTGGTCCAGGCATCGGGTCTTTCCCAGCTGATTTCAGCACCGGTGCTCAGCCACCCTGTGTCACCTCTCATCCATCGCCCACCCCTGGCTTGCAACCCACCTCCCCTGCCATGCCCCAGGAACCCCTCTTCTCGCATCTAAGCTCCAACAGGGCTCCTGGGAGTGCAAGGTGAGGTTCACGGAACCCCACTGACCGGTGATCATATTTGGGGACCTGTGGTTTCTGAGCTTCTGTTTCAGATGCTCGGAGGAAAGACGTAGACATGAGACGTGTATCCCCTGAAAGGATTATTTCCTTGGGTGACGATTGTAAAAAGGAGGACTGCTGTCCCAGCCAGCCCGCTAGCCAGATATCCACAAATGCTCCCTCGACAAACTATTGCAAAAGCAAACTGAGCTGGGGCCGTGGAGTTCCAGCCTCAGGACGCAGGCGCACAGAACCCGCTCTTGTAAAGCCTTAGTTTTGTTCACCAAGGGAGAGAGGCCAAAGATCCCAGCCAGGGCAGCCTGGAGCCTGTGCAAGCATCTTCATGGGTTTTTCATTGCACTTGTCCTCTTTCTCAATTGCTTTGAAAGCATAAGCATCAAAACCTTGCCTATCCTGAAAAGCGTTTGCAAAGAGAAAGGTGGTTTTATTTTTTTTTAGGTGGGAAAATAATTTTTCTCCCTGGGAATACCTTTTGGAACCCATCGTGGTATGTGTTTCTGATGCAGTGAACATTTTTATCTGAAATCTGCTGAGTACAATCTGTCTGTCTTGAATCCAAGAATAAGTCTGGATTTTTTTTTTAATATTTCAAACAATAACAAGGGCTGGGAGTTTGGCCTAGTGGTAGAGTGCTTGCCCAGCATGCATGGAGACCCGGGTTCAATTCCTTGGCACCACATACATAGAAAAGCTGGATATGGTGCTGTGGCTTCAGTGGTAGAGCTGTAACCTTGAGAAAATCCAAGGACAGGGCTCAGGCCCTGAGTTCAAGCCCCGGGACTGGCAGAAAGAAGAAAGAAGGAAAGATAGAAAGCAAGCAAGCAAGCAAGCAAATAATGAGTTTTTCACCTCTGCTTACAGCACCGTAGACCCTTTTCTAACCCGTGTCCCAAACATTTCCAAATCTCTGGCTTCAGTGGGGTGTGCGTCGCTGTCACAAAGTATCTGATACAGACAGCTGAAAGTGGAGAGGTTATCTTGCCTGGCTATTTCAGTTCATCGAGGGGAGTGGCTTACATCTTGGAAGTCACAGGGAGAGGCCAGGGGACGTGTGTGTCCTCGCTTTCTCCTGGTTCCATTTTTCTGCCACTCAGGCTCCCGGTCTATACAAAGACATTGTGCATGTTTAGGACAGGCTTTGCTCATTTCTCGAGTGAATTCTCTCTTGATATGCTGTTGTGGGCTTGAACTCAGGGCCTGAGCACTGTCCTTGGACTTTCCTCAAGGCTAGAGCTCTACCACTTGAGCCACAGCGCCATTTCCAGCTTTTTCTATGCCTGTGGTACTGAGGAATCGAACCCGGGTCTTCATGCATGTTAGGCAAGCACTTTAACCACTAGGCCACATTCCCAGGCCCTTGTTATGCTTTTAAGGGGTAGGGTTTCCCTAATGGCAGGGCCTGTCTCCAGTCTTGCACTTGAAAAAGTGCAACGACAGCCCTCATGGGTGTGGCAGCTCACGCCTGGCATCCCAGCTACTTGAACAGTAGAGGTGGGGAAGTCTGAGGTCCAAGCTGAGCTTCCCATAAAGTTTCCGCCTCTCCATCTCAACCAGTTCAAGGGCCGGGTATAAACACAAGAGGGTTGCGCACAAGGATAAACGGTAAGACCACGAGCCAAACGAAACCTCTTTCCTGCTTGGTCCACATCAGATATGTGGCCACAGCCCCAGGGAGGTAACCCAAAAGGTCACTTTTCTCTCCTTTCTGTTAGGAACACGGACAACTTTGTAGGGCATGCCAGTGCCAACGTCCTTGTCACAAGTGCTGAGTCTGTGTGGAGCTTTATCCCGGACAGAGGACAGCAAGTCACCGTGGCTCGTAACCAGACCCCAGACTTCTGTGGCCTCTCTAAGCCACTCTGGCATGCTGCAGAATCCCAAGAAAAAACCAGTCGTGTCCTCCAGAGCCCGACTGACCCAGGAAAGTCCAAATGTGGCCACACAGGCCCTCAGGCCTCCATTCCCGTGGCACACAAGCTCGAGACTCGCCGGTCCACCCTGTATCAGAATACTGATTACGTCTCGCGTGACAATCCCGGCGTGCCCAGGGTGTTTACCTGGAATGAGAATCACCAGTCTGTGGTGATGGGCAAACCAAGAAGCCCAGCTGTGGTTCCCATGTGCCCATCCCAGAAGCAGGGCACACAGAAAGCCCCCGTCGGGAATAATGGTGGATCGTTTTCAGCTAATGCCATCGCCCCTGGAGGTGGCATCTTCCCAGTTGTGGATGACAGCCGGGCTCACTCAGGTCAGTGCCAACTGTAGCTGGAACCAGGGTGGTGGGGGGATGGCATGGCATCTCATTCCAGAGGCCCAGCAGGGCATCTCTGAGTGTTGCCAAGATGCCAGGCAATACTGGGGATGGCGGGGGTGTGCGTGGCTGCCACCACATGGCTGGCACAGGTGTGTTGTCTTCTGTTTCTTATCACAGCTCTACCTCTGAAGTCCTCCATCTCATCCTGGAGTCAGAAAGCCTCAGAGCCAGGTGTCACCGGGTGAGGGCTTTCGACCCAGACTCAGGGAACGCTTAGCAAAGGCCTGGGGAAGGAGGGTGTGCCACTCTTGGGATCCACCTCGGTTTTGTGGGTTCAGGCATCCAGAAACCCAAAGGGACCAACCTTCTAGGTGTTTTCCACCCAGGGTCTCTCATAGATTCCACAGTCACGAGGCCAAGTCAGTCCTGGCTTTTCGTGTGTGTGTGTGTGTGTGTGTGTGTGTGTGTGTGTGTAAACAAATCCTGGCCTCCTCTCAGTCTGATGTAGTAATAACTCTCCATCCCTGTTCCCTCCTCCCAGCCATAGAGAATGGTCACCAGCTGACCACATGGCCCCAATCCTCGAGCCCACGAAAGGCCTCTCTGCACCTGTCAGGCCCTGGGGGAAGCAGGTAAGTCTCCCCACCACTGAGACACACTCGGCCGAACCCACACATCGTGTGTCTGTGTGCGATCCAAGAGGACTCTTCCCCTGCCTTCCACAGGCCTGCCCCCTCCCTCCCCACCCCTGCCCCTCCCTCCCCACTCCCCTGCCCCGTCTATGTCTTTCAGTCTGATTGTTCAGGAAATTTCCTGAACACGCCATTTCCTTCCATTCTTGACCTGATCCTTCAGGGTACACGTGACTCAGCCCCAGCCACCAAGGAGCCACCCATCGACAAGCTAGATGAGCCAGCCCCGGCCACGGATGAGCCCCCCACCAAAAGAGCCATGAAGACACGAAGACTGAAGCAGCTGGTAAACCGACTGGTCTCTACCCTGCTGCGAGGGGATCCTTTCTTCCTGCCTTCCTTCCTGTGCTTCTACAGGAATTTCGGCAGTACCCAGCAAGTACTGGATCTGCTGTTCAAAACGTACGTTCCCAGCTCCCCCCCACCCCCCAACCACATCCAAGCATGGAGAAGACCACCCCGGCCTCCCAGCTGGGTCTGGGGACACTCTGCCTTCCAGTGGGTTGCCCAGAGTTGTAGGCCTCCCTTGTGTCACTGACTTCAGGCCTGATGATTATCCCACTTCCAATCTGTCAGGGAATGTTCTAGAACCCACCTGACAGGAAGCCAGAGAAGGGCCACTGTGTGTTTCCCCAGTGTCTCCTGAGACTTCTGGGAAGCAGGGCTTGACAGCGCAGGCGCGTACATGGACCTTGAGGGGATGTTCCAGCTAGTGTGAGATTCAGGCAGCAGCAGAGGGGAGTGGGGGGCGGGGGGTGGGTGAATGATCAGGCGAGGAGTCGATCCAGTCTAGGCAGACTGTCTAGACGTCTGCCTGAGTTGAGGGACGGAGGACATTAAAAGTGACATCGTTCCGGCCTTCCCTAGACATGGGTACCTGTGCTGCGGTCGTGAGGAAGATGAGCAGATAAAGAAGTGAGTGGAATTGGGGGGGGGGTCTTCAAGTGTGGGGATAAATGCAGGGGGGCCCCGTTTGGAGAGTGGGAAAAGTCTGTGTTCCCACTGTAAAGGCCGAGACCCGGGCTTCATCCCGCAGGCAGAGGAGAAGCGAATGGCAAGTGGATGCCTGGGTATGGAGGAGTTGGGGGCTCAGAGGCGGCCCCTGGGGACCTCTTTCCCGCTCACAGTCCATCTCTGGGCTCCCTTGTCCAGCGCCATGCTGGATCTGGAGCCTTGGTGGGCGAGTGTGCATGTGTTTCCCTGGTGAAATGGGCTGGGTTTACCCTGGAGCCTTCTCTTTAGCTATAATGCTGGGAGAGGTGGACAAAGAGAGGCCTTGACCCCTCTGTCCATCTCCCTGTTTTCCCAGGACCCTCTGCTTCATCCTGAGAACCTGGCTGGATCGATATCCTGAGGATTTTTTCCAATCCACTGACCTGTCTGACCTGCATCGGCTGATGGGCTACGTACAGCATGTCCTGCCCTGCTCAGACCTGGCTGACCAGATGAAGCTGTATCTGTTCCATCTGGAAGATCCACTGCTCAGAGAGCCAGAGCTGGAGGGTGAGGAGGAAGGGGCGGGGGGCCTCAGAGCCTGAAGCAGTAGCGTGAGAACCTAGGACCCCACTGCTGTGGCAAGTGAGATTGCCTCACTGTAAATCCCCTCCTTTGCACGAGCAGACAAGATCCAGCCACCTCCCATCTACCGTCACCTCAAGCCCGACAGGAAAAGTAAGCTTCTTGTCCTGCATGCTATCCAGGATTGGGGGGGTTGGAAGGGGGAGTGGAAGGTGGGGGGGGGGTCTGTGTTTGCATTTGCCTCACGTCAGAAAGCTCCTGGGCTCAGGAGGAGACTGGCACTGTGTGTGGGGGCACTGTGAGACCCACAGAAAGCTGTGGCACTCACTAACTCAACCAAATCCCTGCTTCCATTCCAGCAGAATCAGTGACACCCAATCCAGACAGCAAAGCTGACCTGGAGCAGCCACACAGCGGGTTGAAGTGGCACTGTCACCCGTGGAGGGCTGGGAGGTGACCAGGAGAGTCCGAGCATCAGGAGAGCTCGGAACCACTCTGGGTTGATGCGCCCTCATCTCCTGGGGCTGGGGGGGGGTGTCTGCCCTGAGGCCTATCTCAAGTGACCCTGAGGGCAGCTGGGCACTGTCCAGGGCTCACCAGATCCTTCCACACCCGCAGCTCCACCCCGGACCTTGGCCTGGGCCCCGCCCATGGCACAGCTGGAAGAGATGGCAAGACTTCCCACATCTTTTTGGTGAGTCCTTTGGTACCTAGCATCAGCTCACCTAACTCCACTGGATTCCCCGCATCTGGGCCACTTTGTCTCCTGCCGGGAGTCCTCGTGGGAGGGGGGTTGGTATCTATTCTCACTGGGAGAAGTGTGTTTGAAAGAGGCCATTGAGCAGGGCACAGCTGGTATGGGCCGGGCATTGCATAGATGGCTTTTCCAATGCACACCAGCCGAGCTGGGAGAAGGCACCTCCTACCCACTGGGGTGCTGAGGGCCCAGCTTCCAGAAGGAGCCCCAGGCAAATCAACTATGTGGACCTGGACTTCCAGACAAACTCTGCAAGATATGGCTGCAAGGTACCCGTGGGTCAGCTGAAGAGGGGTCCCTGAGCCTGAGGAGGGGGTCCCAGGGGCCAGAGCCTCTCTCCCTGTCCCATCCCATCCACACTTGTCTAGCAACTCGATAGGCTTTAGTCAGGGTGCCCCCCCCCTTGGCTGTCCGAGCTTCTCTTCTGGCCCTTTTCACAGGGTGGGCTATGGGTACACCCACAGAGAGGCAGCCTGGGGGGCGGGGTGGGCCCCTCATTCTGAGGAAGGCTATCCCGGGGGAGCCCCCAAAGCTGGGGGCTGCCACAGAGGAGACCAGCAAGGAAAAGCAAATTGGGATCCAGTGGAGAGAGCAGGTAAGGATTTGCTGTCCATGGAATTCGTGGCCAGCCACCAGCACGGTGTCATTTCCTGCATGCATTTTGGGATAGGGGGACAGATGTGAAGACCTGAACCTACCTTCCGACCAAGATGGGGATGGGGTGGGGCTGGGGTCCCCTTGAAGCTGGGACCTCAGAAGCTGCCCTAGCAATTAAGTCCAGGGGAGGGAATCATTCTCTTGAAGGGGAGACCTCAGAGCTCTGGTTACACAACGATGAAATCAGGCCTGTCTTAAGCTCTGCAGCCATTTCCTTGCCCTGACATTGCTCCCCACAGCCCTTCCCTTTCTCCATCCACTCCGATGAGAAGGTACAGTATGCTGTACTGGACCAGGAGAAGACCCGGGCTCTGCAGTACACCAGGGAGGAGTGGGCAGACATATGGCAGAGCATTGGCCCGTGATGCAGACCACGCTGTAGGAAGCCAGAGGGAGCAGCTTTGCAGCTTTGAGGGGCGTGGGGAGAGGGTCTTTGTCTCCCCACTTGCTGGCTATGTAGACTTCAATATGTTATTTCCACAATAAACACTCTTCAGAACGTGACTTCCTGTGGGTTTGTCCCCAACGCTCCTCGCCCTCCCACATTCTTCCCCGGGGATCCTCTGGGACCCCAGGGCTGTGACAATAGAGCCATGGGTCTGTGGCAGACATTGGGGCAGGCTACCACCACATGGGGTCCCTTCCTTGCGCAGAGAAGATGCTCAGGAGGCTGAGATGGGAAGTGGGGTTCAAGTCACCTCTGGCAGGGAAATCCATGACACGCCCTGATCCCCTGGTAAAGTGCTTGCCTAGCATGCACAAATCCCCAGGTTCGATTCCTCGGTGCCTCATACACAGAAAAAGCCAGAAGTGGTGCTGTGGCTCAAGTGGTAGAGCTCTAGCCTTGAGAAAACCCAAGGACAGTGCTCAGGCCCTGAGTTCAAGCCCCAGGAGACTTTTCCAGGCTCATCTTCTCCCATCCTGACACAATGGAACGGATTATTTGTCTTACTCAAAATGCAAATCTCTGTGTATTGGTCACTGGCTCATCACCCCTCAAAATAATCCTATGTGCGGTTTTTTTTTTTTTGTATGTGAGCCCTTTTTTCTTTTTGCCAATCCTGGACTTGAACTCAGGGCCTGAGCACTGTCCTTGGGCTTTCTCAAGGCTAGAGCTCCACCACTTCAGCCTCAGCACCACTTTGATCACACACACACACATGGTCTCTGCCCCACTTCTCAGGCAGCCTCAGGCCCCAGAGCCAAGAGGGCAGAGACTCACTGGGGTGCAGGGAGGCAGCAGAGAAAGGGCCCTGCAACTCCACTGTGGAGTGAGGGTTTGCATGGAAACAGGGAGGGAGGGCATCCAGGCTTCTAAGGATTCTGATGATTGGGAGAAGGAAGGAAAGAGGTTCTGCTTGCCTCTGGTAGGAGATGGGGCCTGCTATTGTTTTACCTCCTGACAAGACAATAAATTGCCTTCCTCTGAGGCTGGGAAAGGATTCTAATTAAGACCTTGTTTGGACAGGCTAAGAAGAGGCCTGACTCTGGGGGCAACTCTGTTACCAATGTTGCAGGTCTCCCCCAAGGCTGGCTGAGCTGGGGAACCAGCAGAGTTGCTTTCCCTGCTGGCTTCAGGGTGAACTTGAACCACCTGCCTCTGGTCTTGCAGACCTGCAGGCCCAGGTCTCTCCCTGCTCGGCCTCCTTTCCGTCCTGCCAAGGAACTGTTACATTTAAGACTTCTTCCTGCTTGCACAGCTCCCCTGAAATCCTCATTCTGACCCTTGATGGGTCAGTTGACCTTTCTCTCCCTCTCAACCAGGGCTTAGGAGGCTTGAAGGTTGTTAGCATTTGACTTTTTTTTAGGGTACAAAGTTATAATGCTAGAGCCTGAGCAGGGCAGATGGGTTTGTTCCCAATGAGCCAGGGGTTCACGAATGGGGAAAGTACTTCCGTTCATCTGCACATTATTATTACTGTTATTGTTGTTGTTTGTGGCTGGTCCTGAGCTCAGGGCCTGGGCGCTGTCCTTGGGATTTTCTCAAGGTTAGAGCCACAGCAAACGCCCCGGGGGACGGAGGCTGTCCGGGATGGAGCGAGACCCCTGGCCACCACCGCCAGGCCGGCCTGGGCAGCCTGCGTCTAACCCGGGAAGACCCGGCGGCCAGAGGGGAGCTGACTGCCCCAGGGCGCCCGGAGGACTTGGAACTGCAGCCACGCACACACGCAGACACCCAGACACACGCGCAGACAGACAGACACACACACGCAGACACACACGCACACGCAGACAGACACAGATACACACACACGCAGACACACGCGCAGACACAGATACACACACAGACACACGCAGACACACATGCAGACAGACAGACACAGATACACACACAGACACGCAGACACACGCGCAGACAGACAGACACAGATACACACACAGACACGCAGACACACGCAGACAGACAGACACAGATACACACACAGACACACACGCAGACACACGCGCAGACAGACACAGATACACAGACACACACGCAGACACACGCGCAGACAGACACACACAGACACAGTCATATAGACACGTGCAGACAGACACAGATACACACACACAGTGACACACACAGACACACACGCAGACAGACACAGACAGTCATAACACAGACACGCGCAGACAGTCACACACACAGACACACGCGCAGACACAGAGACACACACAGACACGCGCAGACACACACAGACACACACACATGCGCAGACACAGATACACACACACGCACAGACAGACACAGATACACACACACAGACACACGCACAGACACAGATACACACACACAGTCACACACACAGACACATGCGCAGACAGACAGACAGACACAGTCATACACACAGACACGCGCAGACAGACACAGATACACACACACAGACACAGTCACACACACAGACACAGTCATACACACAGACACGCGCAGACAGACACACACACACAGTCACACACAGACAGACACACGCGCAGACAGACAGATACAGAGACACACACAGACACACAGTCACACACACAGACACGTGCAGACAGACACAGATACACATACAGACACACACACAGACAGACACAGATACACACACAGACACACACACAGACACAGAGACACACGCGTGCAGACACACAGATACACACACAGACACACACACAGACAGACACAGATACACACACACAGACACACGCACAGACACAGAGACACACACAGACACACGCGCAGACAGACACAGACACAGAGACACACACACACGCGCAGACAGACACATACACACAGACACACGCACACACACACAGACACACGCACAGACAGACAGAGACACACACAGACACACGCGCAGACACACAGACACAGAGACACACACATGCGCGGACAGACACAGATACAGACACGCACAGACACAGATACACACACAGACACATGCACAGACAGAGACACAGACACACGCGCAGAGAGACAGACACACGCGTACATGTGCAGACACACACACACAGACACACGCAGACACAGAGACAGACACAGACACACACAGACACACACAGACACACACACAGACACACGCAGACACACGCCCAGTGAGGGTGGGACACACAGTCTGAGGAAGAACAGGAAGTGGGGTGCAGGAGAGGCAGTGGGGGAGGGGGCGGGCGGAGCGTGGGACGGGGAGGCGGGGCATATAGGGGGCGGGGCTGGGCAAGGATGAGCTGCACTGGACAGGGCGTGGCGGGGCGGGGCGGGTCCAGGCTCGAGGGGAGGGTCCAGGGATTGAGGGGCGGGTCCAGGGTTTGGGGGCGGGGCCAGGCTCGAGGGGGCGGGGCCAGGGCGTGAGGGGCGGGGCCAGGGCTTGGGGGCGGGGCCAGGTTCGAGAGCGGGGCCAGGCTCGAGGGGCGGGTCTAGGGCTTGGGAGCGGGTCCAGGCTCGAGGGGCAGGTCCAGGGTTTGGGGGCGGGTCCAGGCTCGAGGGGCGGGTCCAGGGCTCGAGGGGCGGGTCTAGGGCTTGGGGGCGGGGCCAGGCTCGAGGGCGGGGCCAGGCTCGAGGGGCGGGGCCAGGCTCGAGGGGCAGGTCCAGGGTTTGGGGGCGGGGCCAGGGCTCGAGGGGCGGGGCCAGGGCTCGAGGGGCGGGTCTAGGGCTTGGGGGCGGGGCCAGGCTCGAGGGGCGGGGCGGAGGGCGCGGGCTCCGCCGGCATCCGGGCTGGGCGCTCGCCATGGACGGCGCGTACGTCGTGTGCTCCGGCTGGCTGAGGAAGGCGCCCCGCGAGGACAAGTGCGGGCCCGTGGTGAGTGTGGACGGCAAGGGGGGTCGGGGTGGGGGCTGCTCGGCCTCGGGGGGGGTCCTGCCCTCCCTCCCCCTCCCCTCCCCTCCCCTCCCCTCCCCGCCGCGCTGCCGGCCCTGGCTCGGGCGCGGATCCCGGGCCGCAGGGCGGGGCTCGAACCCGGGGCCACCGCCCTCTCCCCCCCCCTCTCCCCCTCCCCCTCGGCCTCCCCTCCTCCCGCCTCCCCCTCTCATTCTGCAGCCCTGGGCTTGAACTCGGGGCCTGGACACCTTCGGCTCAAGGCTGGCGCTCTACCACTTGAGCCGGGGCACCGCTCCCGGCGTTTTCCCCGGGTCTGCGGGACCAAGGATTCGAACCCGGGCCGGGGCTCTTCCCCCTTCCCCTCCCCCTGAAATGACGCCTGCGCCCCCCCAGATCTGGAGAAGACGCTGGTTCGTGCTACGGAGCGGCAAGATGAGCGGGGACCCGGATGTGCTGCAGTACTACAGGAGCCCCGGCTCGCAGAGGCCGTTGCGGACCATCGACCTGACCTTCTGCCAGTGGGTAGACGCCGAGGTGAACTTCCACACGCTGAGGCAGCCCGACGGCTTCGTGTTCGCCATCGAGACCGCCCGGCGGCCCTTCTACCTGTTGGCCGACACGGAGGAGGCCATGTACAAGTGGGTGGACGGCATCTGTCGGCTCCGGGGCTTCGTGGAGATCGACCAGAGCACGGGTGGGTGGACGCCGTGGGGCAGAAGGGCTGCCGAGCCCCCCGGGGCCCAGGCGCCATCCTCCAGCTTCTCTGCTCCTGACGCCCTGGGGTCTCACAGGCCAGGCCGGAGGACAGAGACCCGCCTGTCCCTCTGTGTCACCTCTTTTGTCTTGGTCTTCCTCTCTGACACGGTGGATTCAGGACCCTCCACCACCACAGGCAGAGTCACAGGGGACAAGGAAGGGGAGAGTGGACGAGGCTGAGTTTTGTCTTCCCCACGTGGCACAAGCGTGGCCCCCGACGGCCCCAGCAGGGCTCTGGGGTGGGTACCCGGGTGTGTCACCCCGGGGGGCTGCATACGTGTGTGTGCCATGCTCTGATGTGTCACCAGCCCCTGTCCCTTCCAGGAAGGCCATTGATGCAGAGCCCCGACGGCAGGGCCAGCCTGGAGCAGCCCGGGGCAGGTTCCCCGGGGGTCACGTGAGTGTCACCCGTGTCCAAGTGGGGCATGAGGGGGGGCGTGAGGATCCAAGGGACAGAGCCAGGCTGCTGTCGCCTCCTCTGCTGTCCCCAGGCCTGTGGGGTCCCCAGGGGAGGGCGGGCAGCCGGGGTGTGAGACGCCACTGCTTCGTCCCACAGAGCCGGCACCCTCGCCTGCAGCTCAGCCCAGGACCAGGGCCACGGCCCCAGCGTGGACGTGGGAGATGCCAAGAAGCCAGGGGTGATTTCCACGCGTCCTCCGCGCTGTCCCATCCCCGCCGTGCGTGTGGCTGTGTCCCGGTGTGGTCCTGGCTTCAAGGGACTCAGGCTCCCCCCCTCGTTGAATGCTTTCCTCGCTCCCTACAGCAGTGCTGGGGTCCCCCACTTGATGCCCCCCACGCCGCCCTCGGCCCGGAACCTGCGCTGAGCCTCGTGGACGACAGCCACGTCTACCTGGACTTCCAGTCCTGCTTTCCAAGCGGGGACCTTAAGGTACAACGTACTGGGGGGACAGCTGTGCCCCCGAGGGGTCCTCAAGGCCAAGGCCCCTCAACCGCTCCGTCCACGTGTGAGTCAGGGCCTCCACCTGGGCAGCTGGACACAGCGAGCCGTGCAGCGAGGGGAGCGCTGTGTCCCTTTCAGGGAGTCGTGGGGATCTCGGGGGACACACAGGGTCTCACGTGAGCACCCACGCTGTGCCCACCGCGCAGGAACAGGAGGGGGCCTATGAGATGGCGCTCACCCCTTGTGTCAGTGGGGTCTTGGGGTCCCCTCAGCCCTGAGCCCTCACCCTCGGGCTTAGGGGTGGGGCCCGGGGTTGAGACCCCCCCATCCGTGGATTCCCATGTGTGGGTGAATTCTCCACTCCCGTGGACATCCACAGCCACGGCAAAGCAATGAGGCCACGTCCTGGCCTGCACAGGCAACTTTTAGGGACCCCTGTGTCCCCTCCCCGCTGACCTCCCCATTCTTCTCCCTCAGGACCCCTCAAACTCCCTCTGTTGTGACTCCCACGAACCCCACTACATGCCCATGGACCCCGAGTATGTTCCCATGGACCCACGCGGAGTCCCTGGGTACCAGAACCTGCAGCCCAGCGTGGAGGAGTGGCAGGTGGCCATTCTGGAGTCCCCCGACCCCGTCCTCAACCCCACGTCCCCCCCTGTCACCCCTCCCGACTCAGCCTGTGCCCGGGCTCCCGCGGGAGAGTTCTCGGGCCCTGCTGGCCTGGCTACGGTAGGAGGTCTGGTTGTGGGTCAGCCGTAGGAGCGGGTTCGGGGTGTGTGCACCGAGTGTGACAGTCTTTCTACAACGTTCCACAATGAACGAGAAGCCACGTTGTCAACGCTGCCTGCGGTTGTGTCTTTGGTTCGCGTCGTCCTGTCAATCCTGGGCCTGGGCACTGTCCTTGGGCTTTCTCAAGGCTGGTGCACCACTTCTGGCCTTTTCTGTGTACATGGCACCAAGGAATCGAACCCTGGGCTTTGTGCAAGCTATAGGCAGACACTCTGCCACCAGGCCCGCTCCTGGTCCTGGGTCCTCATTGTCTTTCTGCCCATGTGGCCCTTGGGGGGGGTCACATGTTCTGGGCCTGCACTTAGGGCACCCTCTCCTGGTGCCGCTGTGGAATCTCGGGGAGCTCTGGGGTGTGCCACCCTCTTGTGGTGAGCGTGGGCAATGGCCGGCCCTGGCTCCTATGGAAGGCCTGGTTCTAGCGCCCCCCCCCCCTAGTGGTCCAGTGGGGAATCGCCATCATCCGCTCTCCCAGAGGCGAGGACTTAGGGTGCTGCCTTATGGTGGAAGTAGAGAATTGCCATCTGGGTCCCTGGCACTTGTGACAGCCTGGGCTTAGCGCGCCCTCGTGTGGTGAGAGTGGAGAATGCTGTCCTCTGCTCTCCCATCCATGGACGCTCTCCCACATACATGGTTCTTCTATCCCTCCTCCTCCTCCTCCTCCTCCTCCTCTTCCAAGCGTCTCCCCAGGCTGGGAGCGTGGCCCAGTGGTTGAGTGCTTGCCTAGCATGCACGATGGTCTGGGTTCAATTCCTCGGCCCCACATCCGCAGAAAAAGCTGCAAGTGGCACTGTGGCTCAAGTGCTAGCCTTGAGAAGAAAAGCAGAGTGAAAGCAGGCCCTGAGTTCAAGCCCCAAGACTCGGGTGGGAAGCAAGGCAGAGCACTACCCAGTGAACAAAAAGCATCGGGTAGCAAGTTCAAATCCCAGTCTCAGACCAAAAAAAAAAAAAGGGCGGGGGGAATAGTTAAAAGATTCTTTTTGAAAAGTAGAAAGGCCAAACAAGTAGTTAGTTCCTGGAAGCATCAAGAGGTCAAATGCTGACAGAAAGAACCTGGGGTCAGGCTGTTGGGAAAGAGAAGCCAGCAGTTAGAATAAGTAGAACAAAGAAGAAGTGAAGTTTGCAAGATTGTCAAACTGACCCTGAAGTCGTGACTGCCTAGACTGATGGGAAGATGAGGAGAAAAGGCCGAGTATGATCATGGTGTCTCTAGGTGGAGGGGTCCAGGTGAAAATGTGAAAAGGGGGTGGTGGTAAGGCTCCCATGAAAAGGCATACTGGAAAACCCCATCGAATGGTGTGATTTCAGGAGACGGGGAAACGATCACCATAAAGCTGTCTTGATCTTAAACCACTGACTTCTGCACAGGGAAGGTTGTTGCAACAGAATCTTGGGAGAAAGCAGTCCCAAGAGTGTGATCAGGAGGCAGAAAGGGGGACAGAGGAATGTGGCAATTTGCAGAGAGACAGATCCAGCCATGTTTGTTTTGTTGGGTATTTGAAACGGAATAGGCGGTCGCTATGCTGTCTGTGCTAGAGATAGGAGAAAGGAAAAGTGTAGCAAAAAGTCCAGATGGGGCAGGAGGAAGGAAAGAAGGGAAGGAGGGAGGGAGGGAGGGAGGGAGGACCTACACAGGCTCTGGTTGGCTCTAGTTTTCAGCATTTGCATTAGGGAAAGACAGCAACCAGTGGATAAAGAGTATAGTAAAGCCCTATGGAGAATAATGACATGGCTGCAGTTTCTTCTAGCTAGGTGGTTTTCAAGTGTTGCAAGAAAAATCCTACTCAGGAAGCAAAAAGCACACTTTGTGAGCATGCTGGAGCCCCCGTGGTCTTGGCAGCAGTGTGGTCGGGATGGTTTTGTGTGGGTGTGAAGTTGTGCAGGTTGTGGGCATGGGGGGGGGGAGGCCTGGCAGGGCCTCACCAGGCTGGGCTTTGACTGTACCCCCAAACACAGCACTCATGACGGGAAATACTCATGACAAGGACTCGGGTTCTATTGCTGAACACCAATATGTCGCTTTATTATTTGGATTCTTTCCCCGTGGGTCAAATACCTGCCAATGTTTACACAATGACGGAAGAAAAGAAAATGGAACAGAACTGGAAGCAGCTGCGAATTCTGTCCCTCTGACTCAAGTTAGGGGTCCACCCCTCCCCTCCCCTTCAATTCACCCTCACGGCTCTCGGTCAAATCCGTGTCGAGATTGTCACCTGTCTTTAAATACACAGAGAATTGTCAGAAGTACATAATTTTTTTATATATATATACACATGTATATATGTACACACACATACAGAAAAATACAAGACTGTTTCCGCCCCCTCCCTCACGATATTTAACACACTACTGTAACTCTATGCAACTTCTGGGGACAGGTTAAGGGGCACAAGGACGGTGTTTAGAGCAGGTAGAGTCGTTTGGTCCGGTAGTATCCTCGCTCTCCGGTACGTGACACGTTGTTGACAGACACAGGCAGTCGTCCCCGGACAGACGAGGGTGGAGACGCCCGCGGGCCCGGAGGCAACCCCCTCCCAACCACGCGCCACCCGTAAGGCATCGCTGCTGACCCTAAAGTAAGCACCGTGTCTACATCTGGAGATACAGCTGAACAAAAACAGACAACACTGACGACGGCTGGAAACCAGACACGGGGGGCGAGTGAGACGGCGCCTTGGCAAGGCTCTGGGCGACCACGGGAGCATCGCTGTGTGCACGGCCAGGAGAACGGCGGCCACGAGGAGGGGTTCCCCGCCGGGGAGCCCGCCACGGAGCCCGCCGCGCCCTCTGTCCCGGGCCCTGCTGCCGAGATCCCCCGCCCCATCCCCGAGCCGCAGCGTCGAGGGGAAGGGCTCGGCCGCCAGGCGCCGTCTTCTCTTACCTTGCACGGCTGGGTAGGCATCCCGACGAGGAGTCCGAGGGGAGGGACGAGCGGCGGCGCGGGGCCCGGGTGCGGGCCGGGGTGGCCTGGTCCGGTCCCCGTCCCCACCGCCGCTGCGGCCCGGGGGCGCCGTCCTCGGCCTTCCCGGGCCCCGGCTCGCGTGTGGGTTCCGAAGTCCTTGTCTGGCAAGAAGGCGGGGTGGGGTGGGGCGGGGCGGGGCGGGGAGGATAGGATGGGGCGGATGGGGCGGGGCGGGGTCCCAGCCAGCGGCGGGCTCTGCGCATCTGTGTGAACGCCACGCGTCCCCCACACGTCCCGAGGCCGCCGTGGCGGGGAGGCCGCCGTGCAGGACGACGACCACGACGACGACGACGACGACGGCCTAAGACACACAGGTGTGGGGGCCACACCCGGGCCCCGCCCCCGCGCATGCGCCCAGGTTATTGCTTTGGTCAGCGCCGCGCATGCTCGCTGCCGTCCCGGGGCGGCAGGCTGCCGTGGCGCAGGGACACGAGGCGGGCTCCCTTCCCGCTCCAGGCTCCGGTGCAGAACGGCTGGCGGCTAAGTGCTCCGTTTGCAGTCGGTTCCAAATATACATTTTAATCGAATCCCGATGGCCACCCGCGTTAAAGGGGAGGCCAGCACACGGGACGGCCGAGCAGACGCGTCTAGCAGCATGCACAAAGACCATGCATTGTCACGCCGTCGGCGGGCGAGCGAGCGGGCGGACGACGACGAGGAGGAGGAGGAGGAGGAGGAGATGACGACGGCGCTCTCGGGTGGACGAGGACTGGGCGAAGCAGGGGGCGTGGCCGGCCCGGGGGCGTGGTCATCGGCCCGGCCCGGCGGCGGGGCGTGGCCGGGGCGCCGGGGGCGTGGCCGGCGGGCGCCGTCAGATGACGTGGCAGCAGCTGGCCGGGCTGGGCGCGCACAGCAGGCCCTCCTTGGGGCTGCGCTGGATGTTCACGGAGATGGTCTTCTCGCACAGCGGCAGCTGCAGCACGTTGTTCTTCAGGCCGCGGCCCTGCAGGCCGCGCAGCTCGGCCGAGGTCTCGGAGAGGAAGCGCAGGGCGGCGCTGGCGGCGGGGGGCGCGCGGCCCGCGGCCCCCACGCACATCTTCCACGAGGACTTCTCCTGCACCTTGACGCTCGACAGCGCCAGGCCGCGGCGCGGGTCCAGCAGGCAGGGCGCCCCGCCGGGGCCCGCCGCGCCCCGCGCCCCGCCGCGCAGCCGCGAGCCCAGGCACAGCCCCACCAGCTTGAGGCCCTCCACCAGCTCGCCGGGCCCGCGCGGGGCGGGGGCGGGCGCCGGGGCGGCGGGGGCCGGGGCGGGGGCGGAGGAGGCGGCGGAGGAGGCCGAGGCCGGCGGGGGCCCCGCGCAGCAGCGGCGCGCCGAGCCCGAGCCGCCCGCCGGGCCGCCGCCCCCCGCCGCCGGGCCGCCCGCGCCGTGCTCACCGCCGGGGCTCGTCCTGTCCGCGCCCGCGCCGCCCGCGCCCGGCTTGCCCTGCGCCCCGCCGCCGCCCCCGCCGCCGCCCCCGTCGCCCTCGCTGCCCGGCGGGCCCTCGCTGCTGTCCCGGCGGTGCCACGAGTAGCCCAGGCCGCCGTCCTTGTCGAGGCGCCGGCGGCTCTCCGAGTCGTCGTCGCTGGTCTCGGAGCTGCTGCAGCTGGAGCCGCGGCCCTGGCTCTTGCGGCGGTGGTAGCGCTTGGGCACCGGGCCCGGCGAGGCGATGTTCATGCGCAGCCGGCTCAGCTTGGGCGGCAGGCTCTCGTCCATGTCGAACTCGTCGTCCGACTCGCCCTCCTCGAAGATCTGGTTGAGCACCGGCGCGCTTTTGCGCGAGGTCAGGCGGTTGGTCACCGAGGGCTTGCGGCGCAGCACCACCTGCGTGGACAGGGACATGGGTTTCTTGTCCTCCTCGTCCTCCTCCTCGTCCTCCTCCACGCGGAACAGGCACTTGCGGCCGCCCGCCGCGGCGGGGAGGCTGCCGGGAGCCGGCGTGGCGGCGGCGGCGGCGGTGGCGCTGGGCGGCGCGGGCCCCGCCGGCGCGGGCGGCTCCTCCTTCCGGCCGGGCTCGCCCAGGGCCCGGGCCCGGTGGCCGTTGAGCACGCCGTCCCCGGCCCGCCCGGGCGGCGGCGGCGGCGGGGGCGGCACGGCGGCGTGCGACAGCGGGCTGGCGGTGAGGTCGTCCTCCAGGTCCTGCGGCACGTCGATCTTGGTGGGCCACGACTGCCTGCGCGACAACGGGGAAGGGGGCGTGTGGGCACCCGGCCGCGGCGAGGGGAGCCCTGCTCCGTCTTTGGCCCGGGCCCAGCCAGCTCCCCGAGCTGCGGCCCCCCTCCTCCTGCTGCCTCTCCAGGAAACGTCCCCCGTCCTCTGGCCACGCCCACCAGCTCCACCGAGCCCTGGGCCCCACGCGGCCACCCCCGCCTTCCCTGGAAATGAACAGCTCCTCAGAACCCGGGCACAGCCCTGGGCAGAGCCCCAAAGAGGCCCCCCTCTCCCTCCACCCCAACCTGAAATCCTCCTCCAGGGACAAGGCTGGCGTCACCCGGGCCTGGGAGTCCTCCTCAGCGCCCCACCCTACAGAGGTGGCCAGTAAGGGGGAGAGGCCAGGGTCCCCTCAAGGTCAGGCGGCTCACAATATTCCACTACAGTCTAATTTATTTAAAAAATAATAATAATAAAAATAAACAGAAGATTCAGCATTGTTCCTGGAGTGAAATCTTCCAGGAAATAACACATGAATGGACAGACGGACACTGGCACCCCCCCAGGTGTGTGTGGGGGGGGCGTTCTCCACACCTGTCCTCCCGCACTGACCTGTCCTGCCCAGTAACGTGGGGGACACAGGATGGGATGCAGTTGTGCACATCCACAGGCTGAAAGTTAAGTCACCTCTCACCCTGAGGTTAAGAAGAGTGAGGAGGGGGCCGGGAGTGTGGTTTAGAGGTAGAGTGCTCGCCTAGCATGCATGAAGCCCTGGGTTCCATTCCTCGGTACCATATACACAGAAAAGGCCAGACGTGGTGCTGTGACTCAAGTGGTAGAGCTCCGGCCTTGAGAAAGCTCAAGGACAGTGCTCAGGCCCTGAGTTCAAGCCCCAGAATTGGCCAAAAAAAAAAAAGAGGTGAGGAAGAGTTCACTGTTCACAAAATGTGAACTTGCTTTTAAAAAACAAAAAAAAAAAAATCAGTGAAGGGTTTTTCTCACCTAAACTGGGCCTTGATGTTGCTCGGGCTTGCAGATCTGGTTTGTATCTCTTTCTCCTGCTTCTCTCTCAGGATCCTTTCAGCAAGCAGGAAGTAGGTGGCGGTGATGTGGTTATACCTGTTGGTTTCCAGGGCGCTGAGGAAAACAAGGTGGGAGCAAGTATAAGCCACGCAGAGAGGTGGGAGGCTGCTTTGTTTTTCCACAAAGAGAACCGATTTTAAAAAAACCAAGTCCAAGCAAATGGAATTCAGTAACTGGAAACTTGAAAATCCCACCAGCATGCAAACGAGGAGGTGGGGGTGGAATCTAGTTCTGAAGTCACTGGAGATTCTAAAAGGCAACTGAATAAAAATATTCATTTTGAGGGTGCCAATAAAAACAAAAAAAAAAACCAACCCAGCGGCTGAGCTGGGCATCAGCCTTAGATACATCGGAAGTGAATTTCATGTACAGGTGAAGTGCTGCGGATTGTCTGTAAAGCAAGCAGGAGAACGACGAGGCTGTGCTGCTACAGGAAGTCACCCAGGCGGTGGCACCGAAGGGAAAAGTGCACGTTCAGACTCCCAGCAATTACTCGAGCAGCTGAGGGCTGGCGGCGGTGGCACCTCTGCCTGCAGGTCAAGTCTACGCATTCCTTCCTCTTCCGAAGGGACAGGGAGCCAGTGAGCGGGCACGAGCAGGAGGACTTCCCCGAGTGTTTCTTCGGTGGGGTGTGTGGGGTGACCCCGAGGGACAAGCATGAGCTGGGTTGCGGATGTGCGCATGTGCCACCACGGCTTCTCAGGAGGCACGGATGCGGACGACTGTGCTTGGAAGCCTGTCTGAACCCATCTCCAACGAACGACCGGACAAGCCAGGCACCGTAGTGCCCACCTCTCCTCCTAGCTTTGGGGTGACCGTGATCCGGGTCCCGCTGGCCAAAAAACGCCTAGCTCAAACACGGCTAAAAAGGGCTGGAGGACCTGGCTCAAGTGGTAGAGCACCTGTCCAGCAAACGCAAGGCTCCACGTGCAGACCCTGGTGCCACCGAGAAGAAGAAAAAGAAAATAATATACTCCAGTGACTTCAAACTGCGCTGGTTCCTAAAACCAACAGGACTCCCCCGCTGGCCCTGGCCAGCCCCCCGCCCCCCCCCCCGCCGGGCCCCCCCCCCCCCCCGCACGTACTCCACGATGGCGTCCCGGTCGGCGATGTCACCCAGCACCATGCGCTGAACGATGCTGTTGTGCTCCTCCTCCGAGAGGTTCTTGTACGACACCAGCGGGATGTTGTACTTGGTGGCGGGCGAGGGGTCCACGCCCTGGAGCCACGGGTGGTTTTCGATCTCCTCCAGGGAGGCTCTCCGCTTGGGGTCCCGCTGGAGCATCCGGGTGATCAGGCTGGGGAGAGGAGGCAGCAGGGGTTCTGTCACGGCTTCTTTCATCCGTGCACATCGGGGGGGGCCCCCATGTATGTTGACTTTGGGGGGCTTACCAGTGGGGGGGGGCAGGATGGGAGAACACAGACCCGGCAGAGCCACGGGTTCCTAGAATCACAAGCCCCAGCTTGCTGAGGAGCCGGACACACAGACGCCGCTCCCTATCACGCAGGACAAAGTGGGTGCCAAGGCCCGCAGGGACCCAGGGGAAGCGGGCCTCATGTCGGGCAATGGCCAGGAAAGGAGCTGGGCTCCCGGGAGAACAGCAGAAATACCACGCAGGCTTAGGATTGCGTTTTTACCTAGAGGAACCTGGTTGGAAAAATAAGGAGCTGGGTGCCAGTGGCTCATCACGCCTGAGATCTGAGGACCGAGGTTCAAAGCCAGCCTGGGACATGAACCGCCAGAAAACTGGGGAGTGGTGCTGTGGCTTACAGTGGCACTAGACCTGCGCTGAAGAGCTCAGGGACAGCACACGGGCCCCGAGTTCAAGCCCCACCACCGACAAAACTACACCAAACCACCAAATGTGCTTAGGGCTTGAAAACAGAACCAGGAAGAAAATACACCACAGTCTTGAAAACAAGAAATGAAATGTGTAAATGTGGCTTCTCAAACTGACAATCATAACAACAACAACAACCAAGTTTTGTTTTATATTTGCCATAGACAATGAATTGAAAGAAAGGAACCCTCTATCTGGAAAAGAACTTTCTACCTGAGAAGGTTCTATGGAAGAACCTTCTATAGATAGTCTAAGAGATTCAAAAATAAGAACAGAGTGAAACGTATACTCCAGGGATCCTGACGGGAAGGAAAACACAGGAAATAGGAGGATCATGAATTGGGAAGTCTCACATATGAAATCCCAGTATAGAGAAGCAAGGAGCCTGAGGGAGGCTCAGGCAGGACAACCCCAAGATGGACAGCTCCGTTCCCCACAGCAACAGTGGATGTCAGCAAACTGCAGAGGGACAAACTGAGAAAACAACTGCCAACAGGCAACGGGCCTATCTGCATGCTACATATGCGCATTTTCCAGAAAAATATGAGAAAGTAATCACCAACAGATGGCCAAAGGAAATTCTACCTAATTGTGGCTGAAGAATGTGATTCCAATCTCAGCGGGGGTAAGTAAGGTTTTGCTAAATATCTGGGTAATTAGAAAACATTCTTGACGACAGATTACCGAGTTTAGGGAAGGAGGAAAATTACTAAAATATCAGATGGTAAACAAAAGGTTCTGAGTTGTTTTAGAAGACAACAATGATAAGGACTAACTGTAGCTTTCACACCAAGTATACAAACAAGGTGGTTTATAGGAAGGAAAATCGCTACGATAGACTGTAACTTTCCAGACAGTTGAGAAGAAAAAATCAAAGGTGAGTAAAAAGAAAAAAAATCAACCACCTCCAAGGATAATGATGAGATAAAACTTAAAGAGTCTAGATTGTGCCATTGACTTTATGAGTGATATTTCTGATGAACCCAGCTTAGACTAGAACCACTAAAGGATTTTTCTATAATTTCTCTCATCCCCCATCCCCCCACTGAAGTTTGCAGATGGTCTGGGTCGGGAAAGAAGAATTCTCGGCTGGTCTCTAATCAAGGTCACTCCTGCAGGTACTTCTACAGGTGCAAGAGGCGGGTCAGGGAAGTAATTAGTGAAAATATATTTTGTATTCTACTACTAGATTTCCAGTTAAACTCTAGAGATAATCCCCCCCCCCATCTAAGCATTCTGACAAGTATTAAACACTAGCATGCAAGTAAGACACCAAACTCTCCTGGGCTTTCATACGAAGCCACTTCCAAACGCCACTGTTACTTACTCTTTACACTCTCTGGACACGTGGGACGGCACAGTATATCTGCAATCCATGATCATGGTGAGTGTCTCGCTGTCATTGGCCTCCTGGAAGGGCGGCTGGCCACACACCAACATGAAAAGGATCACTCCCAGACTCCAGATATCTGCAGACCGGAGACACATTGGGCTAGTCAGAGAACCAGAGTCAGAGAAAAGACTGAGGACAAACAACAACAGCAGCTGGGCTGGGAGTGGGGCCTAGTGGTAGAGCGCTGGCTCGCCTAGCATGCCCTAGCTTCAGCCCTGGGTTTGATTCCTCCATACCACACATACGCCAGAAAAAGCCGGAAGTGGTGCTGGGATTCAAGTGGTAGAACACTAACCTTAAGAAAGCCCAAGGACAGTGCCCAGGCCCTGAATTCAAGCCCCACAACCAACAATAACAAACAGACAAAAAAACTAAGTAATTATTTTTATTATGTGGTCTATGTTTTACAAGTTATTTTCTAGAAACTAAGTGTAAAGTCAATCTTGCCTTTCTGATGATGTCCATTATACAAGAATACAAATGCATCACAGTTTTATAATTTTAAGTGATTCATAAAATAAAAAATACATAAAATCAAAATCTAGACAGAAGAAAAACACTTCTTCCCCTGTGGTTCAAATGCTGACATTTCTATTGCTACGGTTTCTAGCCACTAGTATTGATGCATCTGATGTACAATAAACCCATCTCTTCCCAATGTAAACCCTGCAAAAAAAAAAAAAAAAAAAAGCTTTTACAAAATGATGCAATTAGTTCTATTATTTCTTCTAGCATCTCACACGATAACTATGAATAAACTAGTTTGGTTGTTTTCTAGCTTTCTCTCTGTGCTAAATGGGAGCCACTGAAAGACATCTGATGGCGTAATTATAAAAACTGATGTTCTAAAAATAGAGTAATATAAATATCAAGTCGCAATTATCCCCAAATTCTTATTTAGTTGGAGAACACGTTATTTTCCCGTTCAATAATAACCTTCCGAGCAACGAGGAGTCTGAGTGTTTACAGCTGTTCTGCGGCAGGTTCTATTTGTGCAAGCAAACCACCCAAATATGGTAAAGGGAGGGGGGTAATGGGGTAATGGTAATGTGTTTATACAGGTTAATAAAGATCACCATCTGAGTAACCAAATTTAATGCTGACACAACTACACAACCTAAAGCACATACTTTGACTTGGGATCCAAAGATAGGCTCCTGCTTAATAAAAAATAAAAAACGAAAAATATCATTTAATGAAGTGATTGGTTTGGTTGATAAAGAAAACATCTTTTTCAACTCATGGAAAGGTGGGAAAGAAGGGAGAGAGAGGACACTCTGATAGCTCACAGGGGTGAGGAAAATTGGGCCAAGACCTGGGAGCTCATTCGTACATCATGAGACAGACATGTAACTGGTTGGCTTCCATGGCCATCTGCCCAATTGATAACTCTGTATGGCTCATGAAGGATGTTCCCTAACTCCTGGAAGAGTTTACTGGTCCTTCTTACTGGTTACCCTCAAGCAAGATCCCAAAATGAGTCCTCAATCTCATCTCGATAGCTCTATTTATCACAATACAATTACACAATGTTATTTCTAGGGCTAGAAGTAGAGTTTGTATTTTTGGCAACATTTACTTCAAGAAGGATTAACAGATAAAAAATAAAAACAAGGGCTGGGAGTTTGGCCTAGTGGTAGAGTGCTTGCCTAGCATGCACAAAGACCCGGGTTCGATTCCTTGGTACCACATACATGGCAAAAAGCCAGAAGTGGTGCTGAGGCTCAAGTGGTAGAGCTCTAGCCTTGAGAAAGTCCAAGGACAGTGCTCAGGCCCTGAGCCCAAGCCCAGGACTGGCAAAAAAAAAATAAATTAATTAAAAATAAATATAAATAAATAAATAAATAAATAAAAACACAAAATAGCCCCCCCCCAAAAAAAACCTGCCAATCATTTAAGGAAAAACAAACAAATGCAAAATGCAGGTGAAGGTGAGAGCTCCTTTTTAAAAATTATTCCTTAAGTTCATTTATATAGTAAGAGAACCAGACTCAGAAAGAACTGAAGGGAAGATCAGAAGTTCGTTTTAATGAGTAGCCATGAGTCAATCAAAACACAACAGAGCCAGGCACCAGTGGCTCCCACCTGTCACCCTAACTACTCAGGAAGCCAGCATCTGAGAATTGTAGTTTGAAGCCAGCCTGGGCAGGAAAGTCCGTGAGACTCTTATCTTCAATACACTATTCAGTAAAAGCTGGAAGTGGAGCTGTGGCTCAAGTGATAGAGTGCTAGCCTTGAGAAAGCCCAAGGACAGCACCCAGGCCCAGGCTGAGTTCAAGGCCCAGCCAGGACTAGCACCAAAAAAAAAAATGGGGGTGGAGGGGAGGAAGAGAAAGAAAGAGGCAAAGAAAATTAAATCAGGTCATCGGAAGTGTTCAGAGAAAAGCCAAGAACCTGAGGCACAGCTTAGTAGCACAACCTTTGCCTAATTTTGGGCAAGGTTCTGGGCTCGATTGCCAGCAAGGCAAAAGAAAAGCAAGGCAACAGTGAAGCAGAGGAGGGCTGATGGGTTGGGGCAAGTCTCTTAAAGACATGCTTTAGGCTCTCTATCAATGCTCCGGCTAGAAGCAGGGTTCCCTCATCTCACAGGGAAACACTCCTCCTCAACCAGGAAATAACAGGGTCTTCGCAATCTGAACACTTCTTTTCCCAGACATGAGCTGACCTCAAGGGCCCTTGGTGACGTGAAAATCAATGCTGCTCAAACCCACCACACGCTACCCTCCCACAGAGAGACCTCAAGGATTCAGCATTCTCACAGGGGCCGTCGTTAAACACCGTCTCCTATTCTCCTGCGGTATTTGGAAGGTCCTTGGATGCAGAATAGGGTTCTGACAATAGTTTGGGTGGAGCCCCACAAAAGTAGCTGAAACAGAGTGACAAGGAGGCAGTGGGTATGACCAGTCTTTAAAAAAAAACAACACGCGGGGAGGGAAAGACTGAGAAACCCTCAGAGCAGTTGACTAGTCAATCAATGTTAACAAGCTGCATTTGGCTGGGATCAGCTGTTCTAAGGCCTTGGGCAAACTTGTTTTGTTCAAATCAAAGTAGGAAAAAGTTCAAGAAGCCAAGGGTTATCAGCAACACGAATCCAAACCAGACGCACAGTGGACGGCCTCTGGACTTAGCATCCCTTCATAAATCACAAATGAAGAGGAGAAGCAAGTCTGGCTAAAACTACTTCCTTCAGCTGAGCCTCATGCAAAGAACACAAGATCTACCAGGCCTAGAGCTTCAGGGAGTTCTGGGTTCAAACCCTGTCATGGCGGCTTAGCTGGGAAAACTTGGCCATGTTACCACTTCATTTTCTGGGTCTCTTCTCTCTACAAAATGCCATCAGCAGCTAGGTCCCAGTGGCTCACACCTGTCCTTCTAGCTAACAAGGAAGCTGAGATCAGAGGGTGGCAGTTCGTAGCCAGCCCATGCAGGAAACTCCAGGACTCTCTTCTCTCCAATTAACCAACAGAAAGCTGCAAGTGTGGAGCTGTGGCTCAAGTAGAGGACTCGCCTTGACCAAGCAAGCTCAGTGTTTTCCTCCCAGGTATTTGAGTCCACCACGAGCCACAAAGCACGTGTTTACAGTGAGTAGACATGTCACCCAGTTAGCATTTCAAATACCTAAAATCTGTGCTAACCTGTTTTTGTGCCACGGTGAGCAAAGCAGTTTGATGTTTCCTTAAATTGATGTTTAAAGCCCAGGGTATTTCACATAAGATTGGGGAATGCCTGCATTAGACAAATCCACTAGCCATTAAAACGCCAGCTAATAGAAACCACTAACTGTTGAATGGAACACAAGTGTCTACGTCTCGGATGAGTCCTTTGCGAGAATACAGAATTATCTCTGATTGCTTGAGGTGTTTAAAACTTGTCAAGAAACTTTAACTTTCTCATGTGAGGTTAAAAAAAATACAAACCGTGATAAATTTGATACGACATTCAAAAATAAATATACCAAGTTCTTTAAGGTGTACAGTCACAAATTTCTTCAGGTTCTGACAAATGCAATTCAGCAGTTCCCACTATGGAAGGATACAGAGGCTTAAGTGTAGCTACCACGGGGGCTCAAAGTCCTTCCCTGGCTTCCTGTGATAGACCCCCGCCCTGAGACAGCCTCTGACAACTGCACAGCTACGTCATGTTCCAGTTTGGCCTTGAGATGGAATCCCATGTTGTCATCTCTGGGTCTGGATTCTTCCATGGATGCATCTGGGTCTCGTCCACGCTGCACGAGTTATGGCGTGTGACTGCTAGGTTTGCAATCTCCACCCAGGTGCTCTGCAACTTACTTTTAATGTCCAACAATGACGCATAAAGGCCACAAAGAGCATTTTCCTATCGACACTTCTCGAACAAATACCTGGTTGGTGTTTTGCTGGGGGGCTGTTAGGTCCATCCTTGTAATAATTATTTGATAGGAAAACATGAAGAGATTGCCATGTTTACCAGGCAATGGTACACTGATAAGATAGAAACACATTTGGGTCCACTGTCTCAAGGACTTACACTCTAACAAGGGGGCAGGCCATCTGAAAGCAGGCTTGGCACCACGCTGTCCGATTAATTCTAAGGAGAAAGAATCATCAGGGCATGTGCCCCCAGAAATCTATCATCCTCTTTAAAAAAAAAACAAAACAAAACTATTCACAGCCCTCCTTTACTTATTTATTTTTTTGCCAGTCCTGGGACTTGAACTCAGGGCCTACGCACTATTCTTGGGCTTTCTCAAGGCTACCAATTGAGACACAGTGCAACTTCTGGCTTTTGTTGTGCATGTGGTACCAAGGAATCGAACCCAGGGCTTCGTGCATGCTAGGCAAGCACTTTAACCACTAGGCCACGCTGCAGGCCCCCCTCCTTTATTTTTATCCAACCAACAAGGCAGACCTGGCTCCACCCTGAGCACTCCAGAACGTAGTGACCCATCTATAAAGATGATCTCAATTCACCATCTTATTTTTCTAGTCCTATACTGAGACCTAGTTTCCGAGTATAAAATATTTCTACAGGAACTTGTCCTGCTCAGGCAGGACAAGTAAGACTCTTATCTCCAATGAACCAGCAGAAAGCCAGAGTGGAGCTGTGCCTCAAGTGGTAGAGCGCCAGCCATGTTTGGAAGACCTAAGAGACAGCGCCCCAGGCCGAGAGTTCAAGCCCCAGTAACAACTGGCAGACGCATGTGGGTGCACAGACACAGAATCATTCTAATATGATCATCCCAACTCTGGCACCCGCGCTGCATGGAGACACAAATCACAAAGAGGAGTCTAAGATCACTGGGTTGAAAAGTTGGTTCTAACCATTAGGTTCCGTTTTGCTTGTGAAGTTTTTTGTCTTCAAAAGGCCTTGGAAAGCCAGTGTGCATTGGGGCATATTAATAATCGCAGCCACCAGGGGAGTTGCAGGAGAGGCGGGAAGAACAAGTGTTGGGGACCAGCCTGGCAAGGGAGCAGGACCGTGGTTCAAATGCATTCAGGCAAGGGGCATAGCTTAAGGAGCATAAGCTTAGGGGCGTGGGTTCAATCCCACGTAGAGAAAGGGTGGGGGAGGCTTTAAAAATTACCCATCTATGCCTATAATCCCAAGAATTTTGGGAGATTGAGAAGATGGACAGCAAGTTGGCAAGTTCTGGGTTAGCCTAGGTTGTATACCAAGTTCCAGGCCAGCTACACGGCCAAGACCTTAACCTCAAAAATGAAAACAAGCAGTTTTAAAGGTTTGATGTCTTCTAAACACTTCCTACTCCTACGCTCTGACCTAAAATGGATATAAGTAGATTCCGTGTCTCTGTATGTTCTGGCATTCAAATAACTACAGGGATTTCAAAAGTTCTTCTGAAGTTTCAAGAGACTTTGTCACTCACACACACACACACAAAAAAAAAAATTCATTTTAATCTAACCAAAAGAAAAGAGGAAGATCTCTAAATTATCCTATTTCCTAAATGTAAATAGCCTAACCTTTTGAAATCTAAATACAAGTAAAACCACATGAGCCGAAGGTCCAGCCTGCATTGCCCCACAGCTTTCCCACCTCGGGCATTTAGGATGCCTGGAATCCATTTCCTCCAGGAACCGGAAGTCTTCTGACTGTGGAGGGCCCACCCCCTCAGCCCCTCGAGAGGCGTCCCACACCCTTGAGTGTGGATTCACCTAGGGAGAGGCATCCCATCCGTGTGTTTCCTTGAACCGTGGATTCGTCCATGGAGAGGCGTCCAATCCATGCATTTCCTTGTATGCAGATTCACGCACAGAGAGAGGTGTCCCATCCGCAGGTTTCCTTGCGCGTGGATTCGCTTATAGAGGTGTCCCATTCACATTTCTTTGCACGTGGATTTACCTAGGGAGGTGTCCCATCCACGTGTTTCCTTGTGTATGGACTGACATATGGAGAGGCGTCCCGTCCACGCATTTCCTTGCACGTGGATTTACGCAGACAGGCGTGCCATTCACACGTTTCCTTGTGTGTGGATTCACGTATGGAGAGGCGTCCCGTCCACGCGTTTCCTTGCGCGTGGATTTACATATGAAGAGGTGTCCCATCCATGGCCAGCGGCCCTTTCACAGTCACAGCTGTTGTCCCTGGCATCACTGAGATCGCTGTCACTTCAAAATTGCAATGTCCCTTAAAACCCATTGAAGACATACCAGAAGTTGGGTAGTTTCAGAAAGAGAGAAAAAAAGCAAAGTATCAACCCTCTCCCCTCCCCCCCACTCCGTGGACATCTGCTTCCAGTGTGTGGTTTTTAAAATAAAGCTGCTATGAACACCCACGCTCAGGTTTTTATGTGAACGGGGCTATTCGCTTTCCTGAGATAAACACCCGAGAGTATGACTGCAGGGTTGCATTTTCTAAGAAACTGTCAGACTGCTTCCTGGAATGGTTGTGTTAGTGATTGCTCAATACCAAATTTAAACCATTTGAACTTGAAAATTTTAAAAAAAAAAAAATTAAGGAAAGTTGTAAATCTGTGATCTCTCTGTGTTTTCTCAATTTAGCGTTTTACAGTGAAGGAAATCTTAAAGCCTAATTTAGATTCTTAAAGAGTAAGCAGTTTCCTAATGGTGCTTTCGGCAGGGGAAGACAAAACACACCAAGAGCCTTATTCAGAATTTCTAATTCTAGCATGCAAAAGGACCTGAGCTTACTCCCTAGCACTGCAAGGAAATAGAAGGATAACTGTTCATTTGGGGTCTTTTTTAAAAAAGTAATTCTATGTCTGATCCCATAGTTACACAAAATGATTGAAAGAAAAGCAAAATGAAAAATGCTACCTCTGGGGGCCTGGAGTCTGGCCTAGTGGTAGAGTGCTTGCCTAGCATGCACAAAGACCTGGGTTTGATTCTTCAGTACCACATACATAGAAAAAGCCAGAAGTGGTGCTGAGGCTCAAGTGGTAGAGCTCTAGCCTTGAGAAAGTCCAAGGACAGTGCTCAGGTCCTGAGCTCAAGACCGAGACTGGCCAAAAAAAAGGGTTACCTCTGAACTCCATCCCATCCTATTTCATCAAAATGTCTTCCCAGTGTTATTTGCCATTTTTATAACTTTTCAAGTTGTTCTAAGCAATAGCTAAGGGGGGAGGGAACATTACAATGAACAGTTGCATATGAATACAGGTGTACGAAAACTCAAATTAAGTATCGCCAAGTTTTAAAAGTTGAAACTCTACAGATATACCTGCTCTATCTAGTTCTAGGTGCTTTCTTCAGCTTACTGCATGCACAAATTTCCTTAAAACATACATTCAATGTGTTTCACACTCATACGTATTATATATGCAACTATTGGTTACATATTATATATGCACCGTTTTCCTTTCCATATCATGCTTGCAAAAATCCCATCATGTCCACTGATTTCCACCAAGGTACAGAGTTCAAGCTGAATGTTTAGTATCTTATTTCATCTTCTAAATTCTCCAAGGAGGATTCTTGACAGATTCTTATCATTAACTGTTCTTGTCTCATTTTAGCTTTCCTCAGTGTGAACAGAACACAGCAGGATCTTATTGGGCTTTCATCTGGTTTTCCTGTACTGATGAGGCTTAGTGTCTTTTCATGTCTGAACAGTTGCACGTCCTCTCCTGAAATCCCTAGCTTGGTATTTTGACTAGGGTGGCTCCACTAATCGAGAATCGATAGCTCGACTATTCTAATACAAGACTTCAAGGAAACCTGGTCATCTGTAGGAGGGAGCAACCACTTATTAACGCTCTTTTTTTTCATCGCACAACAGTCCAACATAAAAATCCAGGTCTTGGAATGAAGATCACCCCTTTTTTAATGTCAGCAATCTTTGAGGTGAAATGATCTCATGTCATTCATCTTCACTATTGTAACCTTCATTGCAAACGAGCAGGCTTCGATAAGTCACTCAGGAAGACACACACACACACACACACACACACACACACACACACACACACAGTAAGATCCCGGCATACGTGGGGGGATTGAAGGAAAAAGTTGATATAACCTAATTGCACCTTTAGATCAACAAACCCTTACAAATTAAAAGTAACTTTTTAAGACCCTCGAAGACAGAGAAGAGGCCAAATGATTGGCCTAGTGGTAAAGTGCTTGCCTAGCATGCATGAAGACCTGGGTTCAATTCCTTGGTACCACATACATAGAAAAAGCCAGAAGTGGTGCTGAGGCTCAAGTGGTAGAGCTCTAGCCTTGAGAAAGCCCAAGGAAAGTGCTCAGGCCCTGAGTTCAAGCCCCAGGACCAGGCCAAAAAAAAAAAAAGAGGGGATCCTCAAGGCAATGAAAGTGATATGACCTGAAAAGCATTATAAAATTCTACCACAAGGGGGGGTAATCTGACCAAGGAAAACCCAAAAGTGTGTGAAGGGAGGAGAGGAGTTATCCAGGACTGGGGCTCCAGTGACCACCTCATCTCCTTAATCCAGCACACTGTGAGGGGAAGAGGGCACTTGGAGGGCCAAGTTTTCTATTCTACCTTCTGGTTTTTGATTGTGCCATGTCGGGGGGGACTGAATTTCTCCAGGAGATGGACAAAGCAGGTAATATGGAGAAGAGACATCGACACCTGCTTCTATTCTGTTTCATAAATGAAAAAACAGGCAGACTCAAGGTCACAGTTATACACGACTCCAGTGCCTGCATTCGCAACACCCCGCAGTAATACTTACAGGACCTTTCTAGGGTGAGTCTAAACTGATCGCCAAAGAAAGGGGAAATGTTCTTGTTATACATGGAGGGGTGGGGGAAGGAGGAACAGAACTCAGACCTTGAGACCCAGCCTTCATTAAACCGAGTGTATGAAGTGAGACCCATCTGATGCAATTCCTTGAAAATCTTTTCCCCCCACCAGGCAAACAGCTGCTGAGATCACTGGGGGAACCACCAGGTGGCGCCCACGAGCCACGGGGGCACTTACCCACGGCCGGGGCGTCGTACTCATCACCAAGCAGGATTTCTGGGGCCGAATAAGCAAGGGAACCACAGCTTGTGGTGAGTTTCTTCCCCGGCTGAAATTTGTTGCTGAAACCAAAGTCGGTCAGCTTTACGAGACCTTGTTTTTCAAAGAAGACGACATTCTCGGGTTTTAAATCTCTGTGAACCACGTGGAGTTTGTGGCAATAGGAGATGGCGTGGACAATCTGGGCGAAGTACTTCTTGGCCAGGTCTTCGCTGAGACCCTCCTCGTGTTTCATGATGTAGTCGAACATATCTCCCCCATCGCCGAGTTCTAGAATCAGATAGAGTTTGGTTTGGGTGTCGATCACTTCGTAAAGGCGTACAATGTTGGGGTGCTGCACGAGTTTCATGCATCTTACTTCCTGGAAGAGATGTCCCGTGGCCAGTGTATCCAGTTTGGTCTTGTCGATCACTTTCACGGCCACCTTTTCACCTGTGAAGACGTGCCTGGCCAGTTTAACCACCGCAAAGTGACCGCGACCCAACGTTTTATCCAGATCATACAGGCCGGCAATCTTCCCGTCATAGCCCCGTTTGAATCCTGCCATGCTGGTGCAGCGGAGGGAAGAAAGATCAGACAGCGTGAAAGGGATCTTCTCATGGAAGAGAATCTGGTGAGGAGAAGGAACTCATTTTCAGTGGTGCCAAGGACATCTACAAAAGAAGAGAGACAAAACTAACTTTCTAAGTCTGTGTGTCTGTCTGTCCTGTTTTTTGTCAGTCGGTGGGACTTGAACTCAGCCTGGGTGCTATCCTTAACCTCTTTTTTTTTGGGGGGGGGGCTCAAAACTGGCACTCTACCACTTGGTGCCACAGTGCCACTTCCAGGTTTTTGAGTGGTTAACTGGAAATAAGGAGTCTTACAGGGACTGTTCTGCCTGGGCTAACTTCGAACCACCATCCTCAGCTTAGCCTCCCTAAGTAGCTAGGATGACGGGCATGAGGCACTGGCTCTCAGTCCTTTTTGTGTTTTTACAAGACTCTTAAGTCATTAAATTAGTCAAGGTCATACAATGACTCAAGGTCATTTTTAAAACCTATTTTTTATATAGAGTTTACAATATAAAGGTTGAGAAATTTTATACCATATTAAAAATTGCAAACCGTGAAAGAAAAAATTCAGGGCCGGGAGTTTGGCCTAGTGGTAGAGTGCTTGCCTAGCATACACGAAGACCCAGGTTCGATTCCTCGGTACCACATACATAGAAAAAGCCGGAAGTGGAGCTGTGGCTCAAGGGGTAGAATGCTAGCTTTGAGCACAAAAGCTCAAAGACAGCACCCAATTGTTTGATCTTGTATCACTGATATTCAGACAACCTCTGGGAACACAGCAGTCACTTAATAAACACCGCCAGCCCTCACTATTGGTGCGAGCTGTTGCTCTGCTTTTCCAACTCTGAAATACAAACCACCGTGACCTCTCGTGTTTTAAGAGTCACCAAAGCATGCGCTTTTACAAAGTCTCAGGCAAAATTTCATATTCCATTAAAAATGTTTAACCTTTAGGATGGGAAATGACTCAGAAAAACAGAGGTAGAAAAATTACACAAATTTAAAAGGTCGCTTTTTACAACTCACAAGCAAAATTTTCACTTCTACTTTTTTTTTGAGGGGGAGGGGCAGTTCTGGGACTTGAACTCTGTCCTTGAGCTTCTTTTGCTCAAGACTAGCCCTCTACCACTTGAGCCACAATGCCCCTTCCAGCCTTTTTTTTTTGTAATTTATTGGAGAAGAGTCTTACAGATATTTCATTAGCTAGGAGCCACCACCAACACCTGGCTTTTACTTTTCCTGTCTAAATTCAATCAAAATGAGTAACAAGCCCCAGGAAGTAACCTCATCAGATTAGACATTCCCATGACACATGTGTCCATCAGTGTGCTAAAGGCTATTTTAACATTCCCAGGGTCGTTTCGAATTATTTAATCTATTTCTCTGAGAATATTCTAAACGGGGTCCACAATTTTACCTAAGACAAAGGAGTAGAGTTTTTAAAGCACTGGTATTTTATATTTCTTCAAGAAAGAAAAGAGAAGAAAAGCTCATCTCAAAACAGAAGATAAGAAAAGCTAATGTTTACTGGAATGCTACTACTACAGGTATTCGTGAGGAATGAATCAGCTTGGAATAGGTCAGTGGTTCTGAACAGGCAGCGAGATCAGCGTTCCTCTTGTTTTATAGCCAAGGAAACACTCTTTGGCTGGGTGAAGCACTGCAACTATGATTCAACCTCCGTTTGTATTTCAAAGCCCACGCGTTTTCTCACATGCTGGTTGAGCACTTTACCACTTGAACTGCAGGCCCAAACCATTTGTCAACTCTAATCACTGTGATGTTTGAGATAAGAATACAAAGTGGGAGTTAAAAGATCAACTAAAGAAAATGTATAAGGTCATTTTCTTTTTTTCTTTTTGCCAGTCCTGGGGCTTGAACTCAGGGCCTGGGCACTGTCCCTGAGCTGCTTTTGCTCAAGGCTAGTGCTCTACCAGTTGAGCCACAATGCCACTTCCGGCCTTTTCTGGGTATGTGGCTCTGAGGAATGGAACCCAGGGCTTCATACATGCTAGGCGAGCACTCTACCACTAAGCCACAGTCCCAGTTCCCAGAGTCTTAAACTACCTAATCCTCCCAGCAAATATATTTTGAATTACACTGAGAATCAAATGATTTTTTTTTAATCTTTGAGACTATTCTAGGGCCCAATATGTGAACGTTCTGAACATGTGATGTGGCTTTTAGAGAGGGAAGGGGAGTTTGTACCAATTCTGAGACTTACCCTGCAAGCTCCACACTGAATAAACCCTCCTCACTGTTTCGTGCTAGTCGAGTCTTTCTTCTAAAAAGAAAATAGTGAGAGATTTCACTTTAGTTTCATTTTTTTTTAATTAGGCTAAAAGTAAAAAGTACATGCCCTAAGACAAGATTCTAGACAAACATAAAACTAGTTTTTTGAGAAAGTCTTTATGATGTGGTCATAGGGGAGAGGAATTCCCCAAGGCTTGCTTGACTCAGGATCTGAGTGCTGTCCCTGAGCATGTTTTGCTTAAGGCTAGCACTCTACCACCTGAGCCACAGCTCTACTTCCAGCTTTTTTGGTGGTTCATTGGAGATGAGAGTCTTAAGAATTTTCTTGCCCAGGCTGGCTTTGAAACGTGATCCCCAGATCTCAGCCTCCTAAATAGCTAGTATAGCTAGTATTACAGGCATGAGCCACTGGCCCCTGGCCCCATTATGTTTAAAAAAAAAAAAAAAAAAGAAAGGAAGGAAGAGTGAAAAACGCAATCATGCTATTCAGTATACGCTATGTGAAAAATGAATTATGTAACTTACGAGCAGGAATCAAGATGAGGAAAGTGGGGGAAAGTGAAGGAAGGAATGGCAATGTCAAAAAAGAAATATACTCCACCAGACATGAAACCGTAGCCCTGCTATACAATGCCTTAATAATAATAACAAAATTATATTGAAAATTGTTTTGCCTTTTTGTTAATTAACTTCTCTCCCCCATCTCACCTCTTTTTTAGGCCCTAATCACGATTTCTTTGCAGATATCTTTCATAGACAGGAATGTCTACACAGACAGGTTACAAAGATTAATTGACTGAAAGGAAGAAATAATCAGAACCTGAATACACTGTCATTTTCTTCATGCCTTGTGAATCCCCACCATGGGCCTGCAAGGCAGGTACAAGGAAGCTCGGCTTGGGTTAAGTGGCAGTTTCCAGGTCCAATCCGGTTAAACCTGACTTTAAAGCCCATCCCACCTTCAGGAGCCCCTAGATGTGCACAGGAAACACCCACAGCAGCAAGGGGGAGGAGCTATACAAGAGACCTCCCTGACCTAGGCAGCCTAGCAGGCTGAAGTATCACACAGGAACCAATATCACACATTAAACATGAGGCGGGTCTAGGTAATCATTAAGCAAAAGCCCACAAGTGCTTGAGAAAAGGAGTTGAGGCCGGGAGTTTGGCCTAGTGGTAGAGTGCTTGTCTAGCATGCACGAAGACCTGGGTTCGATTCCTTGGTTACCACATACATAGAAAAAGCCCAGAGTGGTGCTGTGGCTCCAAGTGTGAGACAGGGCCAGAGTTCAAACCCCAGGACCAACCAAAACAAAACAACCCCACAAAAACCAGCATGCCACAGGATTTTGAGATAAACAATGTCTCTAAGTGATCACTAAAGTTTGATAACGTCTCAAAAAATCTCAAAGAGCCTAAGAATTGGCTTTGACTAAGTAAATTTTCTGTTCTGTGTTGTTTGGGGCAGGGTTTGGTTATACAGCCCAGGCTGGCCTCAAACTTGATGTCCTCCTGAATGGTGAGATCGATACTGTTGTGACAGCTTTGTCACAAGGTCCAGCTCAGCATAATATATTCTCATCGAAAACCTGCCAAAGCACTGAATGGGAAGGATAAAAAATAAAGACTCATCCATAGTCCCAGCACTAAAAATCAGCACTGTTAACATTCTGCTGTTTATCTTACAAGTATCATATGCAGCTTCTTCTATTTTGTTTTGCAAAGGAATGATCATTTTACACCTAACTTTATACTCCTTTTTATCATTCAACATGGTACTTTCCTTTGTTCCCTTACTTTTATTTCAATTATGAAAACTGTCTATTTTAAGTAAAATATAATCAGAACATATAGGTTGGCAAAAATGAAGGAATTTAACAAAGAAAAATCATTATCTCGTCATCCGTGATAACATCTGTTAATATCTGATACAGAGCTTTTCAACTTATTTCCCTTCCTATATGCCCAGACACCATTATTATAAATAATAAACTGGAAAAATACACAGAAAATGGGGGGGTGAGGGTGATGTTGTGGCGGGGAGATACTAACCAGGTGGTGCCGTCATCCTAGCTACTTAGGAGGTTGAGATCTAAGATCACCATTCAAATCCAGCTCCCAGCAGGAAATCTGTGAGACTCTGATCTCCAAGGAACCATCAGAAAACCAGAAGTGGTGCTGTGGTTCAAAGGGGCAGAGTGCAAGCCTTGAGCCAAAGAAGCTCAGGGACAACACCCAGGCCCTGAGTTCAAGCCCCAGGACTGGGCCAAAACAAAAAAGAGAAGAATCACACGGCTAGGAGAGCATCTCTCTAAACAGCCACATCATGGGAAGGAACAGGCCACCCGGAAGCAGTCCTCTGGTTCAGCGCATGCTCAGGCTGGCAGGGAACTAGGCCGGGGCTACAGAAAGCAGGCCAGCTGAGCCAAGAGCGTTGCTGATAGGGTAATTCATGTCTGAGAAAGCAAGAATCCACATGTTGCCCGTTGTTCGTTCTCCCAGCTGAAGAGAGCAAGCAGAAGCCACTCGTGTGGGTGTGGCTGGAAGGAAGTGTGGGTGGCCTCACCCACGTTGTGCAAGCTGCTGGAAACAGTTGTAGAACCAGCCCCAGTGAAGCCAGTCAATTTGGAATTCATTGTTAATCTTGCTAAAACTCACTCCACTTTTTGGTGCCATCTGCCCCATCGCTGTTTCATCGATATTATATCCAACAAATGTCTCCTGCTCACGTCTCCTCCGTGAAGAGGTAGAGACATATGGGTCGTAGGCTCATCAGTGACCACTCCGGACCAATCCACGGCGTGACAAAGCAAAAGAACCACGCAAAAGAGGGCCGCACACACACAAAAAAATCAGGCAACTCACACAACTTCTATCCATTCTGTCTGGGGTATTTATCTGACTTTCCCTTAATAAGCCCATCCATAGTACAATTCAAAAATTCAGTCACGTGAAAAAATGTTCAAGGAACTTTTTGGTAAAATTCTGCATCAATGCATTGATACATGCACCTATATACAGACATCTCTAAAACTGCATGTAAGCTGCTTAAACATGGAAAGTATCGGGCATCTGTGACAATGTCAAAATATGAAAGCTGACTTAAGTGGTGGAAGTAACTCTCAACCTGATCCCCCTACTAAGACTTGAACCTGCAGTTAAAAGTGGCCTGGGCTGAACAGAAGACAGTGAGCTACCTCTGCCAGGATGTAGTTCAGACATCTCTGCATGTCTCTCATGGAGTCACTACTGTTCTTCTTAGGCAAAGCAAACATATTCCACTTTTCACAGGGTTGGTCTCAAGATGGCATTGCAGATGGCCTCCAGATCTCTAAGATGGGATTGCCCCCAACCAAAGGAGCTGTCTCCCCAAGCATAGTTTCGAGTTTTCTTCCAGGTAGTTGATTTGCATGAGCTGCGGACCACAGAGGAGACTGGCGATGTCACACCAAAGAAACCCTCTCTCCTGTCTTTCCAGGCAGTGACTGAGTTGCCAATGCAGAGCAATCCTTGAAGTGCTGGCTTAAATCATCCTTATTTCCTCTAAGAAAATCAACACAGACCTCAGTACATCCAGGAAGTTGAAAGGTGTATAGGAATCCGGATGTTGTAGCTAGACAAGGAATGGGTAAGCATTAAATTCCCAAACAGAAGCTGCCACTGTAGCTATGCTGACAGCCTGCAGAAGTACTCAATGCTTAAACAGAAGCTGACCTGTAGAAATCACTCCAAAATAAATAAAGCTACCCTATTACTCACCCCCTCCCGCCCCCAGGAAAACAACATAAATTGTAAGTTAGGGAATACTTACAAACTCTTCTCTTCCAAAACTTTTATATACACTGTTAACTCTTTGTCTCCACTCCCCCAGCCCCGCCCGGATTTAGGATAAAGGCTAACTTAAAAAAAAAAAAAGGAGTTCTGAAACAGAATAAAATATTAAAAACACACCTGTAATCCTAGCTACTCAGGAGACTAAGAGCTCAGGATAGCAGTTCCAAACCAGATGAGACTCTTACTTCCAAATAACTACCAGAAAACCAAAGAAGACCTGTGGCTCAAAGTGGTAAAGCATCAGCTCTGAATGAAAAAAAAGCTTAGGAATGGGCTTAGACTCCCAGTTCAAGCCGAACAACCGCCAAAACAAAAACAAAACATAAATAAATAAAACAAACATTAACCCAATAAACTAAAATCTTGGCTAATGGGTCTTCAGACAAAGAGCCACTGGGGACATTTCTTACACCAACAAGCCTACACACTTTATGAAAAGCTCAAGAGCCTTCAACAACGAATACCCTGATATCATAAGCTCCTCTACAGGTTGAGCACATCTAATTCAAAACCCTGAAACGTTCCCAAATGGAAACTTTGAAGCAGCACATGAGCAAATTCCACATCATGAAACTTGA
The DNA here is from genome assembly GCF_031878675.1 of Megascapheus bottae. Classification (NCBI taxonomy): domain Eukaryota; kingdom Metazoa; phylum Chordata; class Mammalia; order Rodentia; family Geomyidae; genus Megascapheus; species Megascapheus bottae. The sequence goes on along the minus strand of NC_143540.1, from coordinate 9,384,364 downwards.
CTTCACAAACAAAATGATATTTTTGTATAAAATTACCTTCAGATTATGTAAGAGGTAACTACGTCAGGACCTGCGTACCATTCCCAAAATATCTTCCATATAGCTAAGCAAAGGTGCAAAACTTTGAAAACAAAACAAACCCAAATCCCAACACTTCTGGTACCAAGTATTTCGGGTAAGGGATATTCAACGTGGCCTTTAATTATGTCTAGTAAAAAAGCAAATTTTTATTGTTTTACATTACATTTGACTATCCTCAGAAATATGCCAAAATATCTTTCTCCAAGTCAGTAATGACTGAAAGCCTATAATACAGAAATTATTAAATAAACTGCACTATAACCAACACCCTGCTGTTGTGTTTGAGGCTGGTTAGCCTCATGGGGAAATCCTCACAGCATAAACGTTAACTTTAAAAAAATTCATACACTCTATTTCATAACACATCATATCAATGTTTGAGCATATACTTTGTAAGAATCATGGACTTTAAAATTCTAAAATGTTACAGCAGTAAGATCACCTATTTTTTTTTCTATGCTATTTCATTCTTTAAAAAAAAAAAAATCGGGCTGGGAATTTGGCCCTAGTGGTAGAGTACCTGCCTAGCATGCATGAAGACCAGGGTTCGATTCCTCGGTACCACATACATAGAAAAAAAAAAGCCGGAAGTGGTGCTGGGGCTGAAGTGGTAGAGTTTTGACCTTGAGAAAGTCCAAGGACAGTGCTCAGACCCTGAGTTCAAGCACAGGACTGGCAAAAAAAAAAAAAATCTTTGCCAGTGAGTACATGCAGCTTGTATTACCAAAGAAAGGCAGAGGTTATTAAAATTTTTGACTTTCTGTACCTGTTCATTCACTTTTCCATTGAGATCTATAAAATAAGCCAACTTCCTGGAAAAATGTACCATCCAATGCCTACTGATAGAATCTCAATCCACGACAAGTCTTATTTGATGAAATATCTTGGATTCAGGCTGAAGAACACTGAATCATGTCCATTAACAATCTGAGCCCAGACCCTACAGAACACAGCCTGGTCCCTGTCCTTTAAGATCTTACCAAAGGAGCCAAGAAAATAGGGGCCACAGGTTCCTGTCAGTAAGCTCAGGAGACTGGGATCTGGCAGATCAAGGTCTCAGGCCATACAAAGCCAGATGCCATTTCCAAATAACCGGCAAAAAGCAGGACTAGGGGTGTGGTTCAGGGGACAAACCACTAGCCTGGCAAATACAAGGTTCCAAGCTCAAACTCAAAGTACGTAGGAAAAGATGAATAATTGATACGTCAGCCTGAAGGATTGACCCTACTCTGTTTTCCCAGCTACATACAGATACCAGGCAAGTCACCAAAGCCTGACACAGGCTGGGCAATCCGAACCCAGCCTGGCTGTGGTCATTCCACTGGGGACCTAGCCTGTAAAGCTGAGGCCAGCAAAGGGTTAAGGGCTGGAAGACTAAAAAACTGTATTCTGTGAAGGTCAAACCGCCTAGGCGTGACAGATGTAGAGCTGTTTGACCATTAAAAAGCTTGACATCACGGAGAAGGGAATACTTCCCTGCCCACACCTGCAGACCCCCAAAACTAAACTCATGCAACCCGGGTCTCCTTGCTCAGATCCTATATAAGGACCTTGACTCCAACCCAGTGCTCCCCTCCGCCCCCACACAAAACCTCCATACCCACGGGAAAGTCTGTGACCCTCGCTGGCAACAAACAGTCCTAGCCTGTTGAGACGGAATCCGGCCCGTTTCCTTCCTTCCTCCTCCCTTTTCTTCACATAGCCTGGATCAGGTTTGTCACAGGATGAGGACAAGGTGACAAAGGAAAGGGAGAGGCGGCGCACAGGGTCAATTTTTAAAGAAGATGATTCTGAGGAATTCTTAATGTCTTACACCATTTGTCTTCTCAACCCGAACAGAAAACTATAAAATAGACCAATATATCTCTGGTTCCTGCACAGTACAGATGAGAAAAGTGGGGGGAGGAAAGGATTTGGGTTCTATACCCAAGGAACAGCCGTCTTGCCCAGGGTCCACAGATTGGCCTTGCATTTTCTTCCTGAAATGATACAGTGCTTCTCTTTTACCTAAGCCTCTCTAGTTCCCAGACAAACTAAAGTAAACCCTCTATGACCTTTCTGGTATACAGCCAATTTTGATAGTCCTGCTCCAGCAATCAATTAAACAAAGCCAAGTCCCTCCTGCCAAAAAAGAAACTGCCTGATAAACACAATAACAAACATGTCTATTTAAAATGTTTAGACTTTTTTTTTTAATGTTTTTAAGGCAGGAAGTTAGAGGCAAATAACCATTCAAAAGGCAAGCTAACTACCTAAAAATGGAACGGCACGTTGAAAATAACTTCCTACGATTGTCTACATACAATTTTGTGATGGCAAGATTTCTCTCAAGGTAATAAATATCATGTAAGCGGACTCCAGTCCATGGAGCAGGTTCTATTTACTTCTCACAAACTCTGTCCTTTCTCAAACTGAGATTTCCATGTATTTGGCAAAATTACCTTCTTTCCATTTGTTTCTGACAAAGCATTTCCCTTCATAAAAAAGAATAACAGGTGCTTCTTCAAATCACGGGAAGACAAAGGACAAAACCAAGTCCTGTACTGTAGACTGGATATTCATACTTCAGATTTCCTTAGTCGTGTTGACCACGTTTCTGCCATGGAGAATGATTTAACCCACGGAGTTAAGTGAGGTAAAACAGAAAGCTAAATTTGACCCTAAAATTCAGTCACTCTGCTTTTGCTCACTGCCACAATTACAACATCACAAATATTGTATTGAGATTCAAGAATACAGAATGCTGCAGCTTTCTGATGCCCCTCAAAGTTGTTAGCATACTTCCCAAAATCTACAATGAACTTAATGTAGATTACCTAACACAGAACCCAAAACCCAAGTTTGACATGGTATACCAAAGATTTTGCCAAACTAACCCACAGACAAGACAATGTAATGGAATAACGGGTATGCAGACATTTGGGGAGGGCGGTCGTCGGAGAAGGAACATCAGAAGGAGCTAGATTAGCAGTCTACATTTCAAAGCACTGCATGATTGGCTTGTCTCACTCTTTACCACACTGATCCAAAATCAGTTTACTCAGCAACTACACCAAGCTGCGTAACAAAACAGTGTGACGACAGATACTGGAATCTAGGCCCAAACTGGACTTCAGTTGTCTATAAACCAACGACAGTCTCCACGCTGGACAGTGTGGACACTAGGTGAGAAAGCAAGTACAAGCAATGAGGTGTGTGGGTGGTGGCACTAAATTCACTCAAGAATTTCTACCCCGTGAAATTTTCTGACAGGGGGTTCCAGTGTTTGAGAAGGGCTATAAACCGAGCTACCCAAACTCACTGTTACCAGTGCCCACCCCTCCAAAAAAAAAGGAAATGTCCCAACAAACTCTATTGGATATATAGTAGAAGACTCCGTCCCTTACAATCACTAATCAGGAAAGACAAGAGGATCCCGTGGGTGTGTGTGTGTGTGTGTGTGTGTGTGTGTGTGTGTGTGTGAAAACTGTGGTGATAAAAAGATTTTTCTGGGAAAGAGAGCTTACTGTGACTATGACAAAACTCATACAGATCATGAGATGAGGGCCAGATACCCCAATCGTCCAGTAGTTCCTACAAAGAAAGTGTCTCTTTCTCAGGCTTAGCTGGCCTTTGGATCCATGCCTTGGGGCCAGCATGAGGGTCTACGGTTCTAACTACCCCCATGCCTCTTCCCCTCCTTGTATACATCAGTGCCATGATTATACCACCAATACCACAACTATGCAGCCATATATTCATGTGACCACATGGCCACGCATCTCCATTGCCCCCCTCCCAGCGCCACTGGACTAGGGGGCAAATTCAGTACACGAGAGGAGTTAAGGGCCATGGCTCTTTTGTCTAGTTCTGTATATATCCTGAACGCCACCCATTTCATTAGATGAACACACGGACACCCGCCACGGGAAGCCAAAGAAAAGCCCAGGCTAGGGAACAGCTATTGGGGATGACAGTTCAACAAATCACACTGGCAGCACGGCACCGATCCGACTCAGAGGGTGGATGGAGAGCTGGAAGGTAGGGTGAAAGCACCACTGGAAATGTCTTTGGGTAAATTCTTAAGCTGTAGTAAAGTGAGTATGATTTCCATTCATAGTCTGGTAACAACCACAACAAAAGTCTAGATTTTGTTTCAAATTTGTTCAAGATACTACTTGGGGGAAGAGACTGTGCCCTGGCATGGCTGAGGTCTGACCGCAGTGACAGGGCACAAAATGACCCTCGCAACCTCTGAAGCACTGGTGGAAGGACAGACCCTCATCTGGAGACGCTCTAGAACTTAAGCTGCTCTGTATCACTGGCTCTGCAGACAGCTGCTGAGTAGCGGGGGATGGGGGGGGGATGTACAAGAATGCCTACCTGAGCAGAGGCCAAAGGTGGGGAGGACCAAAGCAGACTCCAGGTAGGCTCTGGAAGCAAAGGGCAAAAAAATGAACTTCTTGGGACAGGCTCCTCCCTTGCGGACAGCAAGAAATGGTTCCCCGAGGGAGGTAAAGCCACAGCCCAAGGCAGATGGGCAGGAAATGACCCGAATCTGATAAGAGTAGGGCAGTTGGGGAGGGGGCCACTAGGCCTGAGGGGTTTGACACACACACACACACCCCACCAAGTTAGTGCTCTGTTTCCCTTGTCTCATCCAAAGCTTTAAAGAAAAGCTGTGTTGCCTCTTCTGCCTCAGCCGGGATCCTCTCTCACTGCTGTAGCTTATCTTCTCGTTTCCCTGGGCCCTGGGCCGACCCCACCCCGCTATCCTTTAAGGCCCGTTCCACCTCCCCTTCTTCCTGTGTCTGGTCAGGCTGGCATGGGCTCTACATCTGCCACATCCTATTGTGACAGGTTCACCTTGGCATTTTCCAGGCGCTTCTGAGCTCCTAGCAACAGGAAAGGAACTGGTTTCTGTTTGCTTTTTCCACTGCTAGCCCCGACCCAAAGGCTCCCCAAACAAAAGTTCTATGAAGCCCTGATGAAAAGTATATCTTTAGCTGGGCACGGGAGGACTCATACTGTCATCCTAACTACACGGGAAGCTGAGATCTGAGGATCCCAGTTCAAAGCCAGCCTAGGCAGGAAAGTCTGTGAGTGAGACTTTCTTTTTTTTTTTTTTTTTTGCCAGTCCTGGGACACTGTCCCTGAGCTGCTTTTGCTCAAGGCTAGTGCTCCACCACTTGAGCCACAGTGCCACTTTTGGCTTCTTCTGTGTATATGGTACCAAGAAACTGACCCCAAGGCTTCGTGCCTGCTAGGCAAGCACTCTACCACGAAGCCACATTCCTAATCCTGTGACACTCTTATCTCCAATTAAATAGCAAAAAGCCAGAAGTGGAGATGTAGTTTAGGTGGTACAGTGCTAGCTTTGGGCACAAAAAGCTCAGGGACAGGCCCTGAGTTCAAGCCTTAGGACCAGCCAATAAATGCATACATATACATACACATACACACACACAGTTTATCTGCAAAATTTCTAGAATCTATTCAACTTTTCCTACCCTAGCTCTATAGACAAAGTACCTATATTCTGAGCAAGTTTTCATATATGAAGGCATTTTGGCTAAAAACTGTGTCTTGTGGTTGTGAAGCCAACAGCCGAGAGGCTATTCAATCAAGCTTTAGAGTTCCTCTACCTTTCTAATTCCTAAAATTCTGGCCATGTGGAAAATTCATTTTGTACCCTTTTCTTCCCAGACAATGGAATGAGTTCTCTGGCTCAGAGAGATGCCAAAGGGATAGAAAGCTTGCCTACATTTATACCAGTGTTCAGAATCCTGATTGTTCAATCGTTCTAGAAGTAACTTTTCTATTTAGTTTCACTTTCAATGGGAAGGAAGGAAGGAAGGAAGGAAAAAAGAGAGGGAGGGACAAATACTATTTCCCAGGACCAGAAAAAAAAAATTGATGCCCTTCCATTCAAACAAGGACATTTAAAAGCCTTTCTTCAAGGATGATGCCATGAGTAATACAGACCCAAGCAAATACCTTCTGGCCTAGAAAAAGTGGAAGGATGAAATACTAATACTAAATGTAAACTTGTAGATTTACTGATGTAATGAAGTTTTACTCAAAACAGTTAAAAAAAAAAACAAACAAGTGAGAGTAGCTTCTGTGCACAAAATGAGACAATCATTTATTGTGCAAATCTTAAAAACCAGAAGGAAGAGCAAAGTTTCCTGCTCTAACAGACTCAAGGAAAGTCTGCCCCAGGCACCTGAGTCTCCACAGACCTTGCACATCGGACCAGGGGAATGACACCTTATTTTTCTAGCTTCTAGTTCTGTCAAATGGGAAATCAACTGTTTCCTTCACAGGGAGACTTACATAGTTAGAAAGGATTATCAATCTGGTACTTTTTTTTTCCCTTTTTTTCTTAAAAGAAACTTGTCTAATTAGTACGTTTTAATCACAACTCGTACAGTGCGATTCCAAGAAAAATATTTAAGCAGACGCTGACAACAGATTCCCTTCGGGGAAGGGTTTTCATAAATGTAACAAGATTATAAATTAACAGGGTTGATTACATAAGCTCTGACAACCCAGGCTTTTCAGTACACTGATAGGAGACATCGATAAACCAAAGTGTGATTTGGGGACAAAGCAACCCAAACACCTACCACCATCCACCCCACCGCAAAAAAAAAAAAAGAGACCCAAACCTGTGCATTCTGGTGTTTGGCAGGGATCAGGGGATACCCAACATTCACATGTTCCATTAGCTTTCTCCCCAACACCTGATCATGTAGTTGGGTGAGCTTCACCTTAGACCCTCAGACTTGGAGAAGGAGTTTAAACAGAAAGGGAGGAGAGGGAGAGCAAAGTGAAAATAATCTGACAGCTGGGAAGGTCCCTCTATCCGCACACATCCACAGATGTAGGAACCCCACTGCCTAATTCACCCCCTCCCACCTCCAGGTACTGTAGTACACTTGACCCAAACTCCCCAGAAGCTACTAAACTATCTCTGCCCCAGCTATCCAACACCAGCACGGCTCTAGGGACCCCCCCACACACACACACCCCCCACAATCTCTCTCCCCACCACTACCCCTCCCTCCTTCCCAGCATCAAAAGCTGCCAGCACTTTCCTGAATCTCCCAAGTCCAACTACACCCAAGGACAGAAAAGCCTTCTTTTTTTTTTTTTTTTTTTTTCTTTTTGGTACAATGATCCAGAAAGAAGTCAACAGGCGATGACGAGGGGAAAGAACCTACGAGATTTTTCCAAGCCAGAACAATTATTATTATTACTACTACTATTATTCGAGCTGTCCCCGGGGGGGGAGGGGGAACTGATACACCCGGGGTGCCCCCCTTTCTCTCTCCAGGGATCACAATACACATAGGTGCACCCCCATTCTGTGGAACACACACACACACACACACACATAGACACCTTCCCCCCCCCCCACCCCGGTGCTGAGGCTCCCGATTCCAGCGTTGATGATGATGATGATGATGATGATGATGATGATGACACAGGCTCGCAGGGGGAGTCGGGAGGAGGGGGGGAGAAGGGCCGGGGTCGGGCGGACATCGCAGGTGAGTCCCGGGGTGCCGCAGTCCCGCCACGGCGGGGGGGGGGGGGGTGGCCGAGGGCACGTAGGGCAAGGCCCGGCTCCGGAGCTGCGCCGGGGCGTGGGTTCCCCGGTCCCCGCCGCACAGCCCGGTCCGGGGCCGGGGTCCCCGCCTCAGTGCCCGGGTCGGGGCCGGGGCCGATCCCGGGCCGGGGTCCCCGCCTCAGTGCCGGCTCCGGGGCCGGGGTCCGCTCCGGGGCCGGGGTCCCCGCCTCAGTGCCCGGGTCGGGGCCGGGGCCGATCCCGGGCCGGGGTCCCCGCCTCAGTGTCCGGGCCGGGGCCGGGGCCGCTCCGGGGCCGGGGTCCCCGCCTCAGTGCCCGGGCCGGGGCCGGGGCCGCTCCGGGGCCGGGGTCCCCGCCTCAGTGCCCGGTCCGCGGCCGGGGGTCCCCGCTCCGGCTCCTCCGCCGCCGCCCAGGCCGCACCTCAGGCCCCGCGTCCTCCCCGCGCCCCCGGCCTCCGCTCCCGGCCCCGTCCCCCCCTCCGCCGCTCCCTCTCCCGCTCCCTCTCACACACACACACACGCCCCGCGCCCGCCCTACCTCAGCCGGCAGGCGGGGGTCCGTCCGCAGCAGCGTCCGCCGCGCCGACGACGACGACGACGACAACGGCGACGACAACGACGACTCCCTCCCGGCCGCCGGAACCCCGCACCCAGCGCTAATCATAATACCGGGCGGGCGGCTGGACGCCGAAGGGCTGGGGAGGGGGGGGAGGGCAGGGGCTGGGGAGGTGGTGGGGGGGGGGGGACGGCGGAGGGCCAGTGCGCCTGCGCGGACTGAGCGTCGGTCTGACGTACGCGGAGGAGGTGGGGTTGGTTGTGGGCGTGGCTTTCTTGGAGGGGGCGTGGTCGACATGGGGTTCCATCGGGGGCGTGTCTTTGTGGGCGTGGTCGAGGGGGCGTGGCCAGACAAGGCAACACACCTGCAGGCTGGAGCTGCCAGCCCTTTCTACCTAAGGGGTGTCCTGGGCTGAGCAGGGAGGGAGGACCCCGGGGGAGGAGGATCCACGGGGTGGGGGGGGAGGAGTCACCCCAGGAGGATGAAAGCTGTGACAAAGACGGGGCAGGGTCCCAGGACGATGGCTTGATGGAGCAGCTGAGCTGTCAGGGCAAATGTATACACTGACCTTGACACGTGTGTGTGTGTGTGTGTGTGTGTGTGTGTGACTCACAATGCAATCTTCTTTTTTTTTTTCTTCGTTTTAATTGGTGGTCTTGGTCCTGGGGCTTGAACTCAGGGCTTAGGCGCTACTGGATCCCTGCACTCTTTTGCTTCAGGCCATCATGCATTCTTTTCCCATTCTTGTGCCTGCTCCCTTCTGGGAACCCAGTTTGGAAAGGAGCTGGTTGCCCTTCCTGCATCGGAAAGCAGCCTTCAAAAGTCAGCCGAGGCACTGGTGGCTCATCCCCAGGTTCCAAGCCAGCCAGGGGAAGGAAGGTTCCGGAGGCTCTCATCTCTCATGAACCACCAAAAAGCCAGAAGCGGTGGAATGGATAAAGTGTGGAATGGTATAGTGTCATCGCCTCAAAGAAAAAAAAAAAAAAAAAAAAGGACAGAGCCTGACTTCTGGAGTTCAAGACCCAGTCCCAGAACCAAAAATAAAATAAAATAGAGAAGACCGATAAGTTAAATTAATTTCAACAGACTCAATTCTCTTCCAGAAAGGCAGATACAGTGTAGGCCATGTAGTAAATTCAATTCCTTGGCCGCCATGTTTCTGGGGAGTGAATGCTCCTAGAAAGAACATGACCCATTATTATTATTATTATTCCACACAGTAAAGGTGTTAACACGATCTGATTAAGCTTGGGCAATATTTTTAAATATTCAAGTATCAATTGATATGTTATTACTGAACTCTGGATTTAAGCAAATGAGGCTTTCTCTAACACCCATTGCTTTTTTTGAATGTTGGGTCTTTTATGGATTTGGTAAGCTTTAATTAGATATACAGAACTGTAGAAGATAACAAGCTGGAGCAGGCCAGCTTGCCTTACAGTCTCCCTGATTCAGGTCTCAAAAATAACAATACAGATGATTTAAGGAAGATGTTGTTTATCAGGAAGAAACCAGGGAGGGGCTGTGAATTAGACGGAGATGTTTAAAAAAAAAAAAAACAATCAAACTGATCCATGAAATTGCCATGCTTGGGGCCGGGAGTGTGGCCTAGTGGTAGAGTGCTTGCCTACTATGTATGAAGCCCTGGGTTCGATTCCTCAGTATTACATAGAAAAAGCCAGAAGTGGTGGTGTAACTCAACTGTGGTAGAGTGCTAGACTTGAGCAAAATGTCCAAGGACAATACCAGGCCCTGAGTTCAAGCCCCAGGACAGGCAAAAAAATAATAATAATAATAATTACCATGTTCATCTGTGACAGAGCTACCTTCTCTTGACATGGTTAGCATCATTGATTAAAAGAAAAAAGTGTTCAAACTCTGTAATGGCATGAGGCTCAAATTTGAGTTTTGGTGTTGAACGTGATTTTCATTTACGTCTTATTTTTTTCATTCGCCTTTTTGCATATAATAACCTGTGCATTTCTAAATCCCAGGGCTCATCTCAGAAAGATTACAACTGAAATTCCTTTGGAATGACTTTCCTATCCTATCAGTTAATATCTCCTCTTCAGAGCTGGGCTCTGTCCCTTAACTTTTTTACTCAAAACTGGGTACCACTTTCAATTTTTTTTTTTTTTTTGCCGGCTAATTGGAGATAAGAGTCTAACAAGCTTCCTTGTTGGAGCTATATTGGTAGATTTAACTTGTCGGGGCCTTATAGTCTTTATTCAGATTCATGTCAAAATTTTGTAATGGTTCTCTTTGATCTCATAGAATCATCAAAGAAGGGACCCCACGCCCCCTCACCCTGCCCCACTTCTGTTTTCTGAGGAAGTTTGTGAGTGTTTGTCATTCTACTTTAAATATTTGGTAGGACTTTTTTAGTAAAAACCATCTGGCCATGGGCTTTCTCCCTGGAAGAAAGACTGATTCAATGTCTTTACTTGTAGGTCTGTTCAGATTTCCTAGTTCTTGAATTCAGTTAGGCAATTTGCCTGTTACTAAGTGTGCATCTCTTTCAGCTAAGATATCTAGTTTGTTGCCCCCAGTCATTTCATAGCATTGCCTTGCAAGTCTTTTAATTTCTGTTGGTTGATAGTGCATCCTCCCCTCTCTGTCTGGCTTAAAAGTTTGTTCTGTGGATTTTTCCCAATCAGCTCTCAGTTCCACTGCCTTTCTCTATGGTATTGTTTATTTTTTAAAATTTCCACTCCCATATCATCTCCTATCTTCTGTTTCAAATTTAAGCTGGGAACTAGTGTTTTCCAAGCTAGACATTAAAATCTCTTAACTTGAACTATGCAACATCTTAAGTGGGGATGGGAGGGGAAAATTGGGAGAGAACAAGAGAAAGGATGACGTTCAAAAAGAAACATACTCTCTCTTTACCTGACTTCCATAATTGTTAGCCCTCTGTACATCACCTTTATAATAAATTTTTAAAATTCTTTAAAGCTCTACATTTATCATGAGAACCTGCTGAGATACATCGTTGGTTGTGTGTGTGTGTGTGTGTGTGTGTGTGTGTGTGTGTGTGTGTGCTTTTTGAAATTTCCAGTCATTTCAATTATTTTCTAATTTCCTTGGGTGTAATTCTTCTTTGACCCATGGGTTGATTTAGAAGTGTGTTGTTAAATGTCCTAATTCAGGGCTGGGTAGGTGGATTGGTGGTAGAGTGTCTGCCTAGCATGCACAAAGCCCTCAGTACCACGTACACAGAAAAAACTGGAAGTGGTGCTGTGGCTCAAGTGGTAAAGTGCTAGCCTTGAGCAAAAGAAGCTCATGGACAGTGCTTAGACCCTGAGTTCAAGCCCCAGGACTAGCAAGTTAAAAAAAAAAAATTCTAATACATGAGGATTTCACGGTTATTTCCAACACTGAATTTTCTCCCAATTCTTATTTTGTTATTTCTACCCCAATACACTTGTATGAATTTATGGACTATTAGAAGACTTCGTTTTATTGCCCTGACTTAGTGAAATCCCTTTTCAGTAGCATGTGGGTGAGATCTGTTATAATTATGTAATATGGCAATAAAAAAAATTGTAAGATGAGCTCTTTATTTATTTATGCCAGTACTGGAGCTTGAACTCCAGGCCTGAAAGCTATCCCTTAGCTTTTTCCAAACTCAAAGCTGGCCCTCTAACCATCTGAGCCATCGCTTTACTCCCGGCTTTTTGCTGACGAGCTGAACATAAGAGCCTCACAGACTTTCCTGTCAAGGCAGACTTTGAATTGTGGTCCTCAGATCTCAGCCTCTTGAGTAGCTAGGATTAAAGGCATGAGCCATGTGTTTGTTTATTTGCTTATATTTGATTGTCCTTCTTTTGCCGGTCTTGGGGCTGGAACTCTGGGCCCAGGCCCTGAGTCTGAGCTCCTTTTGCAGAAGGCATCTGCTCTACCACTCAAGCCACAGCACCACTTTTGGCTTTTTCATTGGAGATGAGAGTTTCACAGACTTTTAGCAGAGGGTGGAGTTTTGTGCCTTTGCCAGTGAAATGACTGACCCTTCCTGCCCTGCACTGTTCTGTCCTTTATGCTTTAAGCCTTAGACACATGACAGTTCATTTCCCCCCCCACTACCAGTGAGAATATAAGTGATATATTATATCTAGGTCAGAGAATATTTTCAAACTCCACACAGAAAAGCTGCTAATGAATTTAGTTGAGGGTGTCTTGCCACCTGGAAAAAAAAAAAAATGACAGACCTTTTCAGAACATCTTTGGCTGTTGGCAAATCAGCCAAAGTCACACTTCCCCTCCCCCACTGTAAAAAGTGTTTTTTAAAAAAAAGAAAGAAAAAGAAAAACAGTGTTGTTGCACGTCTGCTGTGCTGAGGACAGCGATGGTTTAAAAAAAAAAATTAACAAGTGGTATGAAAATTTTACTTTTGAGCCTCTGGTCATTCGGATGATTCACAAGATTTTAAGGCTGCGTATGGTGGCGTACATATTGAATCTCAGTAGCCAGGAAACCAAGGCAGGAGAAGGATGAGTTCCAGATTAGCCGGGGCTATATTAACTGAGGGGGATAATGGAGCTCACCTAGCATGCACAAGGCCCCAGGTTCAAGCCCTAAGCAACAATAACAATAATAAAACCTCAGCCTTTGGACCTGAGAATGTGGCCTCGTGGTAGAGTGCTCGCTTAGCATGCACGAAGCCCTGGGTTCGATTCCTCGGTACCACATACACAGAAAAAGCTGTCAGTGGTGCTGTGGCTCAAGTAGTAGAGCTCTAGCCTTGAGCAAAAGTAGCTCAGGGACAGTGCCCAGGCCCTGAGTTCAAGCCCCAGGACTGGGGCCTTGATCCTCAGACTGAGATCTGAGGATCACAGTTCAAAGCCAACCCCAGGCAGGAAAGTCTGAGATTTTTCACCAGATACATGGAGAATGGGAGGTTCGAGTTCCATAAAGAAGGGGGAGTGTAGAGGTGATTAATACATTTTGCTATGTGTTTTTTGGCTAGCAGGCAGTTTGTAGGCAAGTTTAGGCAAGGTCTGAGAACATTCCAGACACGCTGAGGTCTGGTGTATTGTAGGGTTTGCAAGCCGCTTGGTTTCTGGGTACCTTTGCTGGTTTGCCAATCTAACCTGATCTGAAGGGTTAAAAAGAGTTTCGCCAAGCTGGGTACCCATGGCTCATGCCTGTCGTCCTGGCAACTCGGGGGGCTGAGATCTGAGGATCAGGGTTCAAAGCCAGCCGGAGCAGGAAATGTTCTTGAGACTCTAATCTCCAATGAACCACTAGGAAGAAAAAGGAGGAGGAGGAGGAGGAGGAGGAGGAGGAGGAGGAAGAAGAAGATGAGGAGGAGGAGGAGGAGGAGCTATGGCTCTAAGTGGTAGAGTACTACCTAGCCTTAAAGCATAAAAGCTCAGAGACAGCACCCAGGCTCTGAGTTCAAGCCCCAGGACCAGGGGGGTGAGGAAAGGTAGAAAAATAATTTTCTGTAATACCAGGACAGGTAAAATAATGTATGTATCCTGGCAGGAAAGTTAGAAGAATTCGATCTGAAGTCCAGGCCTTGTACCTTTTAAGACATACCCAGATTATTACACGATGTGTGCCCCATTCTGGTAGTGGGGAACCCCGAGGCTTGTCTGTCTCTTGAGGCTGTCTTTGGGGATCCCTGTGACTCAATATCCAGGCCTATCCTCTGCCTACCCCGGCTCATTAAGGAATGTTGACTTTTCCATTCCAGAGCTTCATGACGTGAGCATTTCACCAACAGATAGATGGATTGTTTTTTATATTTTTATTGTAATTAATAGAAGGGTTACATGATATTCGCCAGATAGAAGGTGCATTCATTCACATACATTGATACCCTTTCTCATGTCTTGGTCCCCAAGTCCCTCCCCCCGACCCCCACCCCTAGATGGACTTTTTTTAAAGAACTCTCATCGTGTGTGTGTGTGTGTGTGTGTGTGTGTGTGTGTGTGTGTGTGTGCACGTGCCATGCCTAGACTCAGAGGCTTGAATTCAGGGCCTGAGTCCATTATCCACTCAAGGCTTGGTCCTCTACGGGTTGAACCACAATTCTCCTTGTAGGCTTTTTTTTGGAGCTCAATGTCTGCCACTGGAGTCAAACTCTGGAGCCTCAGATCTCAGCCTCCTGGCTAATTCAGGATTTGCAATCATTAAGTCACTCAGTGTTCCAGTGAGATCTGAGCTCTAAAATGGATCCAGGCTCCTTTCTCCTGCACCATGGGGATTTTTTTTTTCCTTCTTTCCAAATGGAACTTTACCTTACTTAGAGGCTCAGGTACTGTTCTTTGGGGTTGTCCTAGCAAAGGGGTCTGGCTCAATGAATTATCCTTGGGTGTCATCTCATGGACAAGCATACTTTTTTTTTTTTTTTGCCAGTCCTGGGCTTGAGCTCTATATATTATAAAGACTTCCAAACAAATCATAAAACTCCAATTCCTAAAAACGCCCCTCACCCTAAGTCTCTTTGCTAGTGTTAACCATCTACTGTTTTTTCTTTTGGCTCTGCTCTTTTTAAGCGGAGAGATTTATTTTATTTTAGTTCTAGATACCAGAGTAACAACAACCACAGAGATGAAGAACTCACATCCCCTTCCTCAGAGGCAACGGAGGTCCCAGGAGGCTGCAAGCTCGTGACTCTGGCTTCCTGGTTACTGTCAGGGGACCTGGCTTAGCTGGTTCGAGGCCTCCTGTACTCCCTCCTGCATTCTCATCCCTTTGGAGACCCAATAACACAGAGTTTTGTTCCTGTCTCATGTTCGAGTTTGGGTTTTTTCCACCAACAGAAGAAGCAGCAATGGGACAGGAAAGCGGTTAAAGCAGACAGAGCAGGCTTACTTGAAAGCAAAAGAAATGTACTTATGCCACAGCTAGATCTAAGACACCAGGACAGAATGAAGCTACCTTTTTTTTTTTGCATCATTCATTCATTCCCTAAATGTGACATACAGGGGAAAAAAAAAATTTAAGGACAGAAGCATGGTCTAGTGGTAAAACGCTTGCCTTGCACATACAAAGCCCTGGGTTCAATTCCTTGGTACCACATATACGGAAAAGGCCAGCATTGGTGCTGTGGCTCATGTGATAGAGCACTCACCTTGAGAAAGCCCAAGGACAGTGCCCAGGGCCTGAGTTCAAGCCCAGTACTGGCAAAAAAAATGTTTTAAAATTATTATAAAGGTGGGGCCGGGAGTTTGGCCTAGTGGTTAAAGTGCTTGCCTAGCATGCATGAAGACCTGGGTTCGATTCCTCCAGTACCACATACATAGAAAAAAGCCAGAAGTGGTGCTGAGGCTCAAGTGGTAGAGCTCTAGCCTTGAGAAAGTCCAAGGACAGTGCTCAAGCCCTGAGCTCAAGCCCAGGACTGGCAAAAAAAAAAAAATTATTATAAAGGTGTACAGAGGGCTTATAGTCACACGAGTCAGGTAAAGAGTATGTTTCTTTTTGGAGGTCACCCCTCCCTCTCCCTCCTTCCCTCCCTCTCTCTCTCTTTCTCTCTCTCTCTCCTCTCCTGATTAAAGATTGCCAGACTGGCAAATGCAGAAACCATGGCAGTTTAATTGGCTTCAGGGCTTTCCTTCTTCTCCTCCTCCTCCCCTCTTTAAATACTGCCAAATCCATTTTTGACCCTGCTTATCTGAAATAGGCTTCAATAATTTTCCACTAGGTGAACTGAAATAATAATAAGAAGAAGAATGCCAAAGTGTGCTGCTTCAAAAATTGTAATAATGGATCACTCTGTTGCCAGCATTGACGCCAACAGGTTTTTTAATTTTTGTTATTTGCTTTAATTTCATTTATTTATTTTTTTTTAAAACTACATTCCAGATAGAGGCTTCAGGCCTCCTTGTTTATCATAGAATGCACGCAGGCTTTTCCTTCCCGCAGCAGATTTCTCTCCACTTTCAGAGTCGGAAATCTGTCCTGTAAACACATCCTGTCAGAATACAAAGATTTAAAGAAAATAAATACATCAATACATAAACCAATCCCCCAACTGGAAGGCAGACTTGAGGTTGTGACTTCGTTTCTGACTACCTCAGTTCATGAGAAGGTCCACATTCTAGCTGAGTACCAAATGGCTCTCGCGTTGGCATTCCAGCCACTCAGGAGACTGAGTTCAAAGCCAGCCCAGGCAAGAAAGCCCCCATGAGACTCTTCTCTCCAGTGAACCAGCAAAAAAAGCTGGAAGTGGTGCTGTGGCTCAAGTGATAGAGCCCTAGGCCTTGAGAAAGCCCAAGGACAGTGCTCAGGCCCTGAGTTCAAAGCCCTAGCCTGGCAAAAATAAATAAGGAGTATTGATTTCATTGTGGGAAGTTTGTGTGGTGATGGTTTGGTTTGGTTTGGTTGCAAATGATCAAAAAGATCTTAAATATTTTATTGGTGCTTGAAGCTAGCAGGCAGAGAAATAAGACCTGAAATTTTCCAGTTCCAAATCAAGATAGGAGGAGGGAAAAAAAAATAATCTAATCCCAGTAGGCTGTTTGGGGTCATTTTTATTTTTTTGTATGTTTGATTGTGTTTATTTCTGAAAGCAGAGCGTGACAGCTTGGTGTGCAAAAGATATGTCAGGACCGCTCTGTGTGCCAAAAGTTTGAACGTCACAAAAGCTCAGGAAGCCAGAAGGGAGGAAGGAAGGAAGGAAATAATGAAGGCCAACAGGAAAAAAAAAAATCAAAGCCACTGAATATCCAATGTCAGCATTCTTTGTGCATAGACAGGAAAACGATCAGAATGGAAGCAGCTAGCCACGCCGAAAACCCACGTCTTTACACGACACCAGCTCCTAAGCGGATTCTGATCGGGCAAGACAGAACCTTCTTCCCATCTCCCCTGAAGTTTCCGGGGTGCTGGCAGCTCACGCCTGTCATCCTAGCTACTCAGGAGGCTGAGATCTGAGGATCACAGTTCAAAGCCAACCGAGGTAGAAAAGTCCATGAGGCTCTCATCAACAATGAACCAGCAAAAATAAAGCCAGGAGTGGAAGTGTGGTTCAAGTGGTAGAGGGCCAGCCTTGAACCCACAAAGGGACAGCACTCAGACCCTGAATTCAAGCCCCAGTAACAACACACACACACACACACACACACACACAAACTAATGATACATACATACACAATAAAATATTTTTAAGAAAGAATGACAGAAAGAGGAGGAGGAGGAGAAGAGGAGAAAGAGGAGGAGAAGAGGAAGACAAAAAGAAAGAAGAGGAAGAGGAGAAAGAGGAGGAAAAGAGGAAGACAAAAAGAAAGAAGAGGAGGAGGAGGAGGAAGAGGAGGAGGAGGAGGGGAAGGAGGAGGAATGCTATTTCCAAAGATAATTTTTCAAATGGTTTTTCTCACCCACGGGTCTGGGTTCCATCTAGCCCCCCCCCAAGCTTCTTCTCTGGGCAACCAAACTTCAGATCTAGAATGAATTCTATGGTGACCTTGAGTCAAGTACTCACGGCAGAGGCTCTGTGCTCTGGTTTGGTTTTGAGCTGGTCCTGAGGCTTGAACTCAGGGCCTGGGCACTGCCCTTGAGCTTTCTCTGGGCTCAAGGCTAGCACTCTACCCCTTAAGCCACAGCAGGGCTCCCAGCTTTCTCTATGTACGTGGTGCCAAGGAATCGAACCCAGGGCTTCATGCATGGTAGGCAAGCACTCTACCACGAGGCCACACTCCCAGCTGGGTCATTTCTTCTTTGACAGGATTGCTTTCTCCATGGATTTTAGTTCCACTTTCCAACCTCGTGGTCCATGGTGTAGAATTCTGGGGAAGCTTTGATTTCTTTCCTTTTTTTCTCTTTCTGCTTTTCAGTAAAGATCAGAAAAGTACATTTGAGTTGTGTTACACCACGCGGAGAAAATTTAATGAGCTGGGCACTGGTGGCTCCCGCCTGTCATCCTAGTTACCCAAGAGGCTGAGATCTGAGGATCAGGGTTCAAAGCCAGCCCAGGGCAGGAAAGTCCATGAGACTCTGATCTCCAGTGAGCCAGCAGAAAACGGGAAGTGGTGCTGTGACTCAAGTGCTAGACTTGAGCTGAAGAACTCAGGGGCAGTGCGCAGGTCATGAGTTCAAGCACCAGGACTAGCAAATAAATGTATAAACACATAAATAAATGGCGAACAAAGTAGAGTAAACACTAAACTATTAGGAAACTCCTCTTGTAATTAAAGGAAGCCTAATTAGAATAAAATTCTAATTTTATTGTTTTAGTGCGTCCTCTCATTTCTGGTAGCTTCTGAGCACACAATTTCACCCCTTCTCACCCCCCTAAAAATAATTCTGTTATTTGTACTCCATGCTGACCTAGATAGAGATTCTTTTTATTTTTTATATTTTTGGCTTCTCATTATCATTCCAGCCAAACCATCTGGTCCTCGGCTACTCAGGTTAACTACACTCAGAACTTAGATCATTCTTGCCATATCCTTAATAAAAAAATATACAATATAAACAAATATTATTTTATAGTATACGTTTATTTTTATAAGTTTTACATCTTTATATTATATATTACATTTACAAGTGTGTATTTCATTTATAAAATAAATATTACATATACTAAATAAATATATATATCTATTTCTTCCTGGCCAGGCTCTGGTGACTTACACCTGCCATCCTAGCTACTCAGGAGGTTGAGATCTGAGGATCAAGGTTCAAAGCCAGCCAGGGCAAAAAAGTCTGTAAGACTCTTATCTCCAAGAAGCTCCTAAAAAAGGTTGTAAAGGCATGCAGTGTTGTCTCTGTGTGCGCCTGAGCATATGTAAGTAGTTAAACTCTCTATGGCTGAGGGCATGTCAATTATCTTTTCTTTCTCTCTCTCTTTCTTCCCTTCATTCCTCCATCCAGCCTGCCTTCCTTCCTTTGTTTTATTAGGTCCAAGACTGGGACTCAAACTCAATCCCTTCTGCGTTCTCATTTGCTCCTTCTCTGTCCACAGAGCCAAGCTTTCACCCCTTCACATATCAAGACCAAGGACAGTACTCAAGACCCAGGAATTGGCAATAAATAAATAAACAAAGCACCCCCAAGAAGGGAGGAAAGGAGGGGAGGGAAGAAAGACATTCAGCCCCTCAGACTGACACTCATGTCTGTGTGCTTGAACCCAGGGCCTGAGCTCCATTCTTGGGCTCTTTCCTTCAGGCCTGAGTCTCCATCACTGAAACCACAGGTCGGCTTCCAGCTCATGGAGAGGAACATCTGGTGGCGTTTCCTGCCCTGGCTGGCTTCGAACCTTGATCTCCTAGATCTCAGCCGCTCTCCATTCTTGCAGGATTCAGCTTGCGTGTTTCCTCCCAGGCCCTGTCAAGAGGGACATAGGTGGCTCTGGTGGGAACAAGGGGAAATGCTCCAGGACTTGGAGATCTTGACCCTAGAATGTGCTGGAAGTCTTTTCCAGATGCTTCCAACATGACCCGAGGGTCCAGCCATTTGGACAAGGTTCAGGATTGTTCTGGGGCAGGGAGAGAGCCGTGTCCTGAACCACAGGGGCAAACATTTCCCATGCAGCCCGTTTCCTTCCTCCTCAGAGTTGTTCCAGGCCCGAGAGCCCACGGTCTGAGCAATCTGAGATCTGGGTTGGTTTTGTTCCATTATGCTGTTCTGAACTCGATCCTTTCTTTCTTTTCTTTCATTCTTGGGTTTTTTTCTTTTTTGGGGCCAGTCCTGGGACTTGAACTCAGGGCCTGAACACTGTCCCTGAGCTGCTTTTTTGCTCACCACCTCTACCACGTGAGCTTTTTCTGTGGATGTGGTGCCGAGGAATCGAACCCAGGGCTTCATGCATGCTAGGCAAGCACTCTACCACTAGGCCACACTCCCCGCAGCCTAAGAACTTTTTTTTTTAATGATGTCTTAGTTAACTTGATATATATATATATATGCACCTCACATAAAATCATACCATTATGTGTCAAGTAAAAACAAAAATGAGGTCTCACAGTGATTCTGTTGTTTGTTTTTTTTGAGGGCCCATAACATCTCTCCTTATGCTACTGTATTTGTGTTGTATTGATTTAGCACTTGATCACGTTTCTGGTTGTACTCTGAAGGTAAAATGGTGGCCAGGAGTGTGGCCTAGTGACAGAATGCTTGCCTAGCATACATGAAGCCCTGGGTTTGATTCTTCAGTACCACATCCACAGGGGGGGGGGGAATGGAAGCAGACCTGTGGCTCCAGTGGCAGAGCTCTAACCTTGAGAAAGCTCAAGGACAGTGCTCAGGCCCTGAGTTCAAGCCCCAGGCCTGGCAAAAAAATGAAGATAAAATGGTAGGATGGGATGTCTCTGAGCTCCCTGAGATTTGATTGGTTCGTGATATGTTCAGGGGCATAGGAGGATACACCCATAGCCTGTTTTGAAGAGGGGCATAAGAAAAACTCAACACTGCATCTATTCTTCACGCCGTTCTAAAGCTTCACTTTCCAGGGTATTGGTGCATGACACGGTCACACAGCTGAATTTTTATAGTGCTTTTTTTTTTTTTAATTTTGGCAGCGAACGAGACCTCGAGGTTGACACCTCATACATCATACAAATTAAGAGCTCTAGGCAAGGAGAGGAAAGTAGGCCAGAGAGTGAGGGGTGACAGGGGGACAGCAAGTGGGACAGACTGACACAAGATGGCTTCCCAGTTAACTTTCTCCAGAGAGAGAGAGAGAGAGAGAGAGAGAGAGAGAGAGAGAGAGAGAGAGAGAGGTTTCATGTAGAGTAAATTCTTTCTTCTCCTTCTTCTCCTCCTCCTCCTTCTCCTTCTCCTCCTCCTCCTCTTCTTCTTCTTCTTCTTCTTCTTCTTCTTCTTCTTCTTCTTCTTCTTCTTCTTCTTCTCCTCCTCCTCCTCCTCCTCCTCCTCTTCCTCCTCCTCCCCCTCCTCCTCCTCCTCCTTTCTTCTTCTTCTTCTTCTTCTTCTTCTTCTTCTTCTTCTTCTTCTTCTCCTCCTCCTTCTCCTCCTCCTCCCCTCCTCCTGCTCCTCCTCTTCTTCTTCTTCTTCTCCTCCTCCTCCTCCTCTTCCTCCTCCTCCTCTTATTCTTCTTCTTCTCCTCCTCCTCCTCCTCCTCTTCCTCCTCCTCCTCCTCTTCTTCTTCTTCTTCTTCTTCTCCTCCTCCTCCTCCTCCTTCTCCTCCTCCTCCCCTCCTCCTGCTCCTCCTCTTCTTCTTCTTCTTCTTCTCCTCCTCCTCCTCCTCTTCCTCCTCCTCCTCCTCTTCTTCTTCTTCTCCTCCTCCTCCTCCTCCTCCTCCTCCTCTTCCTCCTCCTCCTCCTCCTCTTCTTCTTCTTCTTCTTCTTCTTCTTCTTCTTCTTCTTCTTCTTCTTCTCCTCCTCCTCCTCCTTCTCCTCCTCCTCCTCCTCCTCCTCCCCTCCTCCTGCTCCTCCTCTTCTTCTTCTTCTTCTCCTCCTCCTCCTCCTCTTCCTCCTCCTCCTCCTCTTCTTCTTCTTCTTCTCCTCCTCCTCCTCCTCTTCCTCCTCCTCCTCTTCTTCTTCTTCTTCTCCTCCTCCTCCTCCTCTTCTTCTTCTTCTTCTCCTCCTCCTCCTCCTCCTCCTCTTCCTCCTCCTCCTCCTCCTCTTCTTCTTCTTCTTCTTCTTCTTCTCCTCCTCCTCCTCCTCCTTCTCCTCCTCCTCCCCTCCTCCTGCTCCTCCTCTTCTTCTTCTTCTTCTTCTCCTCCTCCTCCTCCTCTTCCTCCTCCTCCTCCTCTTCTTCTTCTTCTCCTCCTCCTCCTCCTCCTCCTCCTCTTCCTCCTCCT
Organism: Megascapheus bottae; assembly: GCF_031878675.1. Taxonomy (NCBI): domain Eukaryota; kingdom Metazoa; phylum Chordata; class Mammalia; order Rodentia; family Geomyidae; genus Megascapheus; species Megascapheus bottae. The sequence continues at coordinate 9,362,450 of NC_143540.1, read as the reverse complement.
CCTCCTCCTCTTCTTCTTCTTCTTCTTCTTCTTCTTCTTCTTCTCCTCCTCCTCCTCCTTCTCCTCCTCCTCCTCCTCCTCCTCCCCTCCTCCTGCTCCTCCTCTTCTTCTTCTTCTTCTCCTCCTCCTCCTCCTCTTCCTCCTCCTCCTCCTCTTCTTCTTCTTCTCCTCCTCCTCCTCCTCTTCCTCCTCCTCCTCTTCTTCTTCTTCTTCTCCTCCTCCTCCTCCTCTTCTTCTTCTTCTTCTTCTCCTCCTCCTCCTCCTCCTCCTCCTCCTCCTCCTCCTCCTTCTCTTCCTCCTCCTCCTCTTTCTTCTTTTATTTTCTGTCACTCAGGACCTGGAGCACTGCCCCTGAGCACTTTTTTTTTTTTACTCAAGTCTGGTGCTCTACTGCTTGAGCCACAGCTCCACGGCCAGCTCTTTGGGGGTTCATTGGAGAGGAGAGTCTCGAGGATTGTTCCCTCTTTGGGCTGGCTTTGAACCTCGACCCTCTGATCTCAGTCTCCTGAGTAGCTGGGATGACAGACGTGAGCCACTGGCACCGGCTGGCGTACACTTTCTGAATGACACGTGGCTGGCTCGATGGCCATAAATGTGACCCTGCTGGCCTGGATTGTTTGGTGACTCGTCATAAAGCACCAAGGGCCCAGCCTGGAGTTGAACCTTGCTCTTCTAATAACCTCTCGCCAACTGCTTATTACCCTGTGATCTTTCCTCCCCTTGGCTTCCTTGCCTCTCGTCCCCTCCCTGCGGTCACGTCTCCCTCTTCTTCCTTCCTTCCTTTCTTTTCCACTCCTGGTTGTTGAACTCAGGGCCTGGGCGCTGTCCCTGAGCTGCTTTGGCTCAAGGCTAGCGCTCTACCACGTGAGCCACAGCTCCACTTGCGGTTTTCTGGTGATTCACGGGAGGTAAGAGTCTCACCGACTTGCCTGCCCTGGGCTGGCTTTGAACTGTCATCCTCCAGATCTCAGCCTCCTGAGTAGCTGGGCTAACAGGTGTGACACCCAAGATCTACTTGGCATTTGGGATCCACTTGGGATTTTCTCCCCTGAGACCTTGAGCATCGCTTCAGACGACACCCAGGTCGGGTGACGTGGTGGCCTGGTGATTCTGATGACTGCTTCCTTTCCAAGCCAGCAGCGGAAGGGAGGCTCTGAGTTCAAGCCCCAGGGCTGGGAGGAAGAGGAGGAGAAGAAGGAAAAGGAGAAGGGAAAAAAGAGAGAGAAGAAAGTTAGATTCCAGTGGCTCACACCTGGAATCTCAGCTGACTCGGCAGGCTGTCCTCTGAGGATAACAGTTTGAAGCCAGCCCAGGCAGAAAAGTCCCCAATGAGACAAGAGTCGCCAATGAAATGCCCAAAACTAGAAATGGAGCAGTGGCTCAAGGGCTAGGGCGGAAGCCTTGAGCTGAAGAGCTCAGGGACAGCGCCCAGGCCCAGAGTTCAAGCCCCACAACTGACCAGCATTCCTTTTTAAAAATATAAAGAAGGAGGAGGAGGAGAAAGAGGAGGAAGAATAAGAGAGAAGGGTGAGAAGAAGGAAGGAGGAGGAGGAAAAGAAGAAGAGAAGAAGGAGAAAGGGGGAGGAGGAGGAGGAGGAGAGATAGGAAGGAAGGAAGGAAGGAAGGAAGGAAGGAAGGAAGGAAGGAAGGAAGGAGATTGAAAATACACTCCACCAAAACGGGTGCTATCAGACGGAGCTCAGACCCCCAAAACCACTCTACTGTCTTTGATATCGTATCTTTTTTTCTTCCCCTAGATTAATCAGATAAATCCCCTCCTTGGCTGGCGGGGCCCTAAGTTTAGTTCGCCAGCGAATGTCAGGGCAAATCACAACTCCAGCTCCACCCTCCTCAGCTGCTTTCTGTCACTTGAACGCAAAGGGACAGCCCAGAGGGAGGCTGTTTCAGAGACAAAACAAAAGAAAACTCACCTTCACCCGGGGGCCACCAATGTCTCACCCCTGTCACCCTGGCTTCTCAGGAGATTGAGATCTGGAGGATCCCAGTTCAAAGCCAGCCCAGGGTCTCTTCCCTCCTCCATAACAGAAGCCCTAAAGCCATGGCATAACGGCAGGGCAACATGAGATTTCCAGTGGTCTTTCTGACAATTGTCTGCTTCTGGCTCTTCTTCTTATTATTATTATTTTTCTCTGGTACTGAATCCCGTGTTCCTGTTCGTCTGCCAATCTGGTCAGGATGTCTGACGGTAACCAAAGAGGTCTTTGGTTGTTCTTTGTTTTGTTTCAGGCCCATCCTGGGACTTGAACTCAAGGCCCTGGAATCTTTCCCATGTGGCTCTACCACATGGAGCCCTGGCTCCACTGTGATGGTGTTTTCAGTGGTTAATTCGAGATGAGAGGGTCATACCTTTTCACATCATGTTTATAATAACAATAATAAAAAGAGGTGTTTTTTTTTTTAAGTGGGGTGTCACCCCAGCTACTCAGGAAGCTGAGATCCAGAGAATTCCAGTTCTAATCCAGCAAGGTGGGAAAGTGCATGAGACACTCATCTCCAATGAACCACCAAAATAAAGAAAATTAAATCAGAATCAGGGCAGGGAGCAGGGCCTAATGGTAGAGTGCTTGCTTACCATGCACAAAGACCCAGGTTCGATTCCTCGGTACCACATACACATTCAAATCCAGAACTGGTGCTGTGGCTCAAGTGGTAGAGCTCTAGCCTTGAGAAAGCCCAAGGACAGGGCTCAGGCCCTGAGTTCAAGCCCAGGACCAGAAAAAGAAACAAAAAATCAGGGGCCGGGAGTGTAGCCTAGTGGTAGAGTGCTTGCTTAGCATGCATGAAGCCCTGGGTTCGATTCTTCAGCACTACATACACAGGAAAAGCCAGAAGTGGTGCTGTGGCTCATGTGGCAGAGCTCTAGCCTTGAGCTGAAGAGCTCAGGGACAGCGCCCAGGCCCTGAGTTCAAGCCCAAGATTGACAAAAAATCATATATATATATATATATATATGAATAGGAATTTATGCTTTTGTTGTTTTTTTCTTTCATTGATCAATTCCAAAGCAAGGAATCATCAAGCTCTGTGTTACGTAATTTCTAAGATCCAGCCAAGCTTTTCCAACCGTGTTTATTATGAAGCAGTAAAGCACGTTACAGAAACGGTCATGTAAATATGTGTCAAACCCCCATCTCTGTGAGCTCCTCTGTCTGTGTGGCAGTGATGGGAGGAGAGGTAGAATCCTCAGATGGTTTGATTTCATTTAAATGGAAATTTAAGTCAAAGTGTGGTTTTTCTTCTGGAGATTTTTCTTTTCTTTTCTTCTTTTTTTGTTTTCATGTGAAATGGACACAATGGGTCAGAGCCACCTTACAAAGTTTTGATGGCTCACCTTGATGTTTTGACTTTGAAGCTCTTTTGAGAATTGATTCAGACCTGTATTTCGCCTTTTCCTGTCTGGATAATATCAGTAAGTTAGAAGCAAAATCTGCAGGTCCCATGTAACCGGCTTTCTTTCTTTCTTTCTTTCTTTCTTTCTTTCTTTCTTTTTTTCTTTCTTTCTTTCTTTTTTGCCAGTCCTGGGCCTTGAACTCAGGGCCTGAGCACTGTCCTTGGCTTTTCTCAAGGCTAGAGCTCTATCACTGGAGCCACAGCACCATTTCCAGCTTTTTTCTATGTATGTGGTACCGAGGAATCGAACCCAGGTCTTCATGCATGCTAGGCAAGCACTCCACCACTAGGCCAAACTCCCGGCCTCTTTCTTTCTTTCCTTCCTTCCTTTCTTCTTTCTTTCTTTCCTTCTTTCTTCTGTGATTGTGGGGCTTGAACTCTGGACCTGGGCACTGTCTCTGAGCTCTTTGTGCTCAAGGCTGGTGGTGCTTGACCACTTTGAGCCAGATATATATATATGGCGCCACTTCCGGTTTCCTGGTGTTTCATTTAGATCAGAGCCTCCCAGACATTCCTGGCCCAGCCTGGCTTTGAACTGCAGTCCTCCAGATCTCAGCTTTCTGAGTTGCTAGGGGTGACAGGCCTGAGCCATAATCTTCCTCTGCAGCCAGGGTGGGGGGGGAAGGGGGGCAGGGGGACTCCACTTGACCTTGGTGACAGCACCAATGTCACAGATGGAAGGTGAATCTGATACCCCTCCCCCAACCCTTCCTTCCCCCCCAAAAAACCCCAAAGGCAATACCTTTCCCTCTCCTTGGTGATCCCCACTCAGGAGAGTCACTCAAGGTGACCTTATCCCATTCATGCTATTGCACAGTGCCCAGTCCTGGGCTGGGAACCTGGGCCCTGGTACCCTGCTCTGCCCGTGAAGCCCTCTCTGGAATGCTTGCCCTGTTTGGAAGCTGGTTCCTGAGTCGTCGTTTAGTGCCTGGGCTAATTTTTTCCATGAAGCACCTTCCAAAGAAAACACCCCAGCATGCACAGGCCATGAAAGGAGGGCTGCAGGAAGGCTTTTTATTTTTATTTATTTGCTGCTGGCTGGGAACAGAAACTGTGCAAGGGTTTCAAGTGTCTCTGTCTGTCTGTCTGTCTGTCTGTCTGTCTGTCTGTCAGTACTGAGGCTCAAACTCAGGGCCTGGCTCAAGGCTGGTACTCTACCACTTGAGCCGTAGCACCAATTCTGGTTCTTTTATTTTCATTTCTTTTTCTTTTTGCCAGTCCTGGGCTTGAACTCATGGCCTGAGCACTGTCCTTGGGCTTTCTCAAGACTCTACAACTCAAGCCACAGTACGACTTCCAGCTTTTTCTACGTATGTGGTAACCAAGGAATCGAACCCGGGTCTTCTAGGCCGAACAGCTGACCCCCCTTCCCCTACTTGTGGTTTTCTGGTGGTTCCTTAGAGGTAAGAGTCTCATGAACTTTCCTGCCCAGGCTGGCTTTGAACCGTGATCCTCTAGATCTCAGCCTCCTGAGAAGCTGGGATGACAGGCGTGAGCCATCAGAGGTGCCTGGCTTGGTGGCTGGATCTCTTACGCAGTTTGGTCTTGTCTCTGCAGGCTTGTTGCCAAGTTGCCTCTCCGGGCTGGCTCTGAGCAGGCTGGGGAAGGAGGGGTACTGTGCAGATGGATGCTGACTATAATACCCCACTACCCCCCCCCACACACACACCATTATGGAGTTAATTTAGGAGAAGACCTGTCATCCTCAATACCAAAAGTACCTCCAGATGAAAATGAGGAGAGCTGCCCGCCCGGGAGAAAGATCTGGACAATGTCAAATTGAATCATCCGACTGGAAGGAGAGAACAGTCTGCCCGGTTTAATTTGGTTTGCTAGATAATTCACAAGGTCAAAAAAAAAAAGAAAAACCCAATCAAAATAATACCAAGTAGCCGCCACGAGAAAGCTTATGTCACTTCTGCTCTTGGTTCTGCCAGCTCAACCCCCAACTCATTCCATCCATTCTCCTGTAACTGTCTAAAATATCTCTTTTTTCAATTATTTTATGCCAGCCCTGGGGCTTGTATTCAGGTTCTAGTTGCTGTCCCTGAACTCACTCACTCCTTTTTTTCCTTCCTTCCTTCCCAACCCCTTCCTCTTCTCTTTCTTTCTCTTTTTTCTTCTTTCTTTCTTTCAACCCCCTGGGTTTGAACTCAGGGCTTGGGCACTGTCTCTGAGCTGCTTCTGCTCCAGGCTTAGCTGTTTTACCACTTGAGCCACAGTGCTCCACTTCTGACTTTTTTTTTTCTTTAAAAAAAATGACATTTCTTTTTATTTTAGTCCTTTCTTGGAGATAAAGATCATGGACTTTCTTGCCCTGGCTGGTTTCGAACCATGATCCTCAAATCTCAGCCTCCTGAGTTGCTAGGATAATGGAGATGCCTGGATCTGATTCTACTGGGGTTTTTTTTTTGTCTCCTGTGATTCTATTTTTATTTGTGTGTTCCTTCCATCACTCCCGTGAGACTTGAGGATGAGGCAAACGCCAGGCAGAACTAAAACACATCTATTGTGCAACTCGCAGTCTTCTCAGAGAGAGGGAGGAGGGGGGGAGCAGGAACCATTTGGAGGTTGCTATTCGCAAGTGAGAAAAATGGGCTAGAGGAGACGTGGTTGGCTTTGAGAGAGAGCCAGCTGGGTTACCATGGCAGGTTCTCCACTTGGTCTTAGAACCAGAGTCCAGCCACTTCTCTCTGTCCTACACAGCAGGTTTGAAATCATATTGGAGATCGCACACAGGAAGGTGAGTCAGACAAGACATCTCAGCCTCGACCCAACGCTTGTTAATCCACCCTGGTTTGTCACCAGGACTGTGGCCTAGTGGTAGAGGGCTTGCCTAGCACACTTTTCAAAGCCCTGGGTTCGATTCCTCAGTACCACATACATAGAAAAAGCCAGAAATACTGCTGTGGCTCAAAGCTCAAGGAAAGTGCTCAGGACCTGAGTTCAAGCCTCGGAACTGGCCAAAAAAAAATCATAAAATAAATAAATACAGGATTTGTGAACAGCAAAAAATTTTGGATGCAAGCTGTGGGTGGCTCACGCCTATCATCCTAGCATGTCAGGAGACTGAGATCTAGAGGATTATAGTTTGAATCCAGTCTGGGAAGGAAAGTCAGTGAGCCTCTTATCTCCAGTGAACTACTCAGAAAAAGCTCGAAGTGGAGAACAGAAAGCATATGTGTGTGTACATATATATATATATGTATATATGTATATATACCCATAGATATACACCCAATATATGTATATAAATATCTATAAATATATTAAATATATATAATATGTAATTCTCCCTGATTTTTCTGCCCAGGGTTGGCTTCCAACCTCAATCCTCAGATTCCACCCTCCTGAGACACTGGAATGACAGGCGTGATCCCACGGGCATTCATATTATCTAACATCTCTTCACCCTTGTTTTATGGTGAACGAGGATGGGTAGCTTTTCAGGTGTTTGTTGGTCATTTCTTTCGTCTCTGGATAGATACCAAATGTTTTGCCTATTCTCTGTGGGTTTACAGGACTCCTATTTTTATTTTATTTATTTATTTCCCCCCCCCCCCCCTGAGAAGTGAGGTAGGGAAGTAATCTAAGCAAAGGCCACAAGGGGGAGACATTGTCCCAAAAAGTAATGTCCTCTTTCCCTGCCTTAGAGAACCAGAACACCTCTCTCTGTGTATATCACCTTTCTAATAACAAGTGTATAAAATTAAATAAAATATAAAAACAATGACAAACAAAGGTAAGTGTGAGTTATTAAAGGTTCCTATTTAGACTATAGGCATACCTGGTCATCTTGCCTCAGGAAGTGGTAAGCAGGGGGTGTTGAGGTCCAGAATTCCCAGCATTCTCTGTGTCTCTGGTTGCTCCTTGTCAATTCTCCCTGTCTTTCTGCTGGGTTGGCCTAGAAAACTTTTTTTTTTTTAATTTTTATTTTTTGGTTTGAACTGAAGAGCTCAGGGACAACATCCAGGCCCAGAGTTCAAGTCCCACAACTGACCAAAAAAAAAAAAAGTGTTTTTTGTTTTGTTTTCTAGAATACAATGAGTTAGGATCCAGGCACCAGTGGCTCCCACCTTCCTGTCACCTGAGCGACTCAGGAAGCTGAGATCTGATGGTTGCAGTGTAAACCCAGCTTGGATAAGGAAAGACTGTAAGAATCTTATCTCCAAGGAACTAGCAAACTGAAAGTGGAAGGTATGGTTCAAGTGGTAGAGCAGTAGTGATACCATGCTTGCCTAGCATGCATGAAGCCCTGGGTTCAATTCCTGGGTACCACGTACACAGAAAACTCCAGAAGTGGTGCTGTGGCTCAAGTGGTAGAGCTTCTAGCCTTGAGAAAGCTCAAGGACAGTGCTCAGGCCCTGAGTTCAAGCCCCAGGACTGGCCAAAAAATAAAAAAAAAATGATTCAGTAAGCAGGATAGTCATAATAGAAAGCCCGGATGAGTCAATCCCTTGAGAAGACGAAGCCAAAGGCCCTTCCATTTCTTCCTCTGGGTGGGGGAAGAATCTGATCCAGGTAAATTACATACTCCCTGGCCAGTGCTATCAATGGAGTTGTCATGGTTCCAAGTGAACTGGATGGCTGAGTCAGGGCTAAACTCCCTGGGCAAGCATGTCTTAGAGAGGTATCCTCTGGTTTGGGTTTTATTTATTTATTTATTTTTGGTCTTGGCCATGATGGGCTAGGAGGTGTTAGGTAATTAAAAATGAATCCCCCAGAGTGGGTATCAGTGGCTCACTTTTGTCTTCTGAGCTACTCAGGAGGCTGAGATCTAAGGATCGAAGTTCAAAGCCAGCCCGTGAGACTCTTAATGCCAACAACCCAGAAAGAACCCAGAAGTGGAGCTGTGGCTCAAGGGGTAGGGCACAAGCCTTCAGCAAAAATTAATTAATTGATTCATTAAGGTTCCGATACAGAGCCCAGGCCCTGAGTTCAAACCCCAGGACCAGCAATATGTGTACACACACACACACACACACACACACACAATACACACACAACACACACACACACAACATACACACACACAACACACACACACAACACACACACACACAACATACACACACAGCAGAGAAAGAACAGAACTTGTATTTTGAGTTTTCTATAGTAATATATTAGAAAATATACAATATGTATACTATACATAATACATGTACAATATGTATATATAATATGCACATTGTACATTATAATATATTATGTATATTATATATATGTATTTGTAGATGTATATAATTACCTATCTATGGAAACATATTCTGGTATTATTTTGCCCTGACATAAATGTCATTTAGTTATTATCTTAACTTACACTTACGTTTTACTCGTCGGACTCCCCCAGAATTGTGTAAGCCTAACTAAAAGCTTCTCCAAGGCACTCCTCTGACACCCTCACATGAGCAAACTACAACTCCCAGAATCCCCGTGGCCAAAAGAATACAACTCCCAGAATCCATTTCTTCCCCCCGCCCCCAGAAACCCTGTCTAACTGAGAGCTAGGCCTCTCGAGTAAACTACAATTCCCAGAATTCCCGGTCTGACTGCGGCGCGCGCGCATGCGTTCGACACCCCCTCCCCCTCCCTATCCGTTCCGGGGCTTGGCGCGCGCAGTGGGCGGCACCGTGGGCACCTGCGGGTCCCGCACGGCGGTGACGGCTGACAACGCGGAGTCTGCGGGGCCTGCGGGGCCGGGACCGAGGGGAGCCGCGGGGGAAGCGCCCGCGGACACCGAGCCGGGCTGCCGGGGAGGGCGGGTAAGTGGTGGCGCATTGGGCAGCGGGGTGGGGGTTGGGGGGGGCCGGGCCTGGAGGGGTCCAGGCCTCGGGAGGCCGCGTCTGGGGCCCAGGCCCAGCCCCCCCCCCCGGGATGGAAGGGCCTCCCCCTCCCCAGATGGGAGCCGAGCGGACCAGGCCTGCAGTGTGGCCACTCAGGGGTGTGGGTTCCCAGCTGGCTCTCCTGTGCCAGTCACCAGCCCAGATGGAAAAGAAAAGCGAGTCAGGCACCCTTGGCTCGGGCTTGCCATCCTAGCTGTTCCCCGGGGAGCCCTGAGATCTGAGGGTGGTGGATCGGAGCCAGCCCTGGCCCACAGATCGATGACAGACTCTTCTTTGCAGTTAACCAGCAGGAAGGAAGGAAGGAAGGAGGAAAATAAATGAAGCGATCCAATGCCAGGTACTGGTAGCTCAAATCTATAATCTTAGCTACTCAGGAGGCTGAGATCTGAGGGCTATGCCGTGGTTGGAAGCCAGCCCTGGCAGGCAAAGCTGTGAGACTTAACCTCTAACTCAATTGACACCAGAAAACAGGAAGTGGAGCAGAGCCTCCCCCCCCCACCCCCAACCCCAGGCCTAACCTTGAATGGAAAAAGCAAAGAGACAGAGCCCAGGCCCTGAATTCAAGCCCTAGGACTGACAAAAATGATCAATGATTGGAATTGGGTGGCATGGCTTAGGTGGTTGAGCACCCATCCATGCTTGAAAGGATCCAGTAACCGAGTTCAAGTCCCAGTCTCGGACAAAAGAGAAATATATTAATGCTCAATGAAGATTTGTAATGAGTATCAAGCCAGCGAGATAATTAAATTACCAAATGCCCCCCCCCCATTCCCCAAGGGGCCTCTTGGATCTCGCCTGGACTGTTCTAGGATTCTGGGGGCTTGGTCAAAGCGAGTGTGATCACGGAGGTAAAGGGCAGAATCACAGGCCCCCCCCCCCCCCCCCCCCCCCCCCCCCCCCCCCCCCCCGCACCAGGTGCAAGACTCTCGGGGTCATACTTCCATGTTGGGTCTGTGGTCAGGACTGCATGAAATCACCAAGTGCAAGTAAGGCCTTATGGCTGGCAAGGAGCAGGAGCCAGCAAATAATTTGTTACATCACCGTTAGGGCTTAAGAATATTGTGGGCCTGGAGGGTGTCCTAGTGGTAGAGTACTCACCTGGCATGCACGAAGCCCTGGGTTCAATTCCCTTAGAATCACATACACAGAGTGCAGCCTTGAGCCAAAGAAGCTCAGGCTCTGAGTTCAAGCCCCAGAACAGGAAGAGGGAGAGAGAGAAGGAAGGAATGCAGGAGTAGGAAGAGAGAGAGAGACTAAGAAGAAGAAGGAGAGTTGGAGCTAATGCTTTTCCTGAAGCTTCTTTTAGCTCTGAAGTAATTACTTATGGATGGCTTGGTCTTCCTAGCACAGCCTCAGAGAAGCAAGGCCAAAGACACCTCCCTGAAGGTTCCTAGGGGTAAGCCAGTTTCCACAGCTTTTTCTGCCACCTGTCACTGTCTCTGCCTGGCTGGGCAGGGAGTAATTACAGCCAGAAGCCATGGGTTGCTAGGTTACCACAGGTCTGCAGATCTGCTTTTCAAGAGCATTAAATTGCACGTGCATGGTCCACGGGCGTTGGAAAGGTGGCTTAGTGGTAAGAGTGCTTGCCTAGCATGCACTCTAGCATTACCACCACCCCCCCCCGCCCCCCCAAAAAAGCTGGAAATGATTCTGTGGCTCAAGTGGTAGAGTGCTAGCCTTGAGCAAAAGCTCAGGTCCTAAGTTCAAGCCCCAGAACCAGCACAAAAGAAAAATAAAGACATTTTAGACACATAACAGGCCCATAACCTGTGCATAATGAAAACTCCTAAACTTATATTGGTTCCAAGCTCATCTTGGAAAATGTCCCTTACTTGGGGTTGAAAGTTATCTCAGTGCTAGAACTGGGGCTAGAACCACAGACAGAACGTGGAGTTGGCCCAGGAAAGGTGCAGACAGAGGTAGGCAGTGTCCTTCTGTCCCCAGTCAGGGAGTGGTGACGTCACAGCACCACTTCTGGCTTTTTCTGTGGTATTGAGGAGTCGAACCCAGGGCTTCCTGCATGCCAGGTGAGCCCTCTACCACTAGGCCATGCTCCCAGCCCTATATTCTTTTTAACCTTGGTAAGTAACAAGGAGATACTTTGGAGACAGTTCAAATACCACGTTGCAATGATGAATTTTAGCCTCCGTCCGCATATCTTGTCATTATTACAGTTGCCTTCTGCCAAATGGCGATTTTTTCATTCTCTCTCTCTTTCCTTTTTCTATTTTCATCATTACCCCGCATTCACTGGCGTCCCCGAGTCATTTCATTCAATTATTTATTCACCACGCTGTTGACTCAGGGATACTTTGAATTATTTTCTTAATCTGTGGTCATCGTGCGTTACTATTCTCCGTTTTGTCCTTTCAGTTGTCTTCTTCAGTTTGGCCCCTTTGTTTGTTTCTTTGGGGTGGAGGGGGTTCTTTTTTTTGATGTCAGTCCTGGGGCTTGAACTCAGGGCCTGGACGCTGACTGTCCTTGAACACTTGGCTCAAGAAAGATGGAAAGCGATCGGTGCTGTCATTTATGACCTGCCTGTTTGCTCCCCCAGCTCCCCATCCCCTGAGACCTTGATGAAGAAGTAGAGTGCCCTGGGGCCTGGCGGAACTGGAGTTGAATTCCTCTCTCCCTGTCTCCCCTGCAGGCCGGCCCCTAGGGATGGGTGAAGCCCCCCGATCGGGGAGGCGCTGGCACTGCCCGGCCGGTGTCTAGCGCCCCGGGCAGGTGGACAGGATGCAGCTGTCGGCGGTGCTCAACGGGCTGCTGGTGTCAGCGCTGGCGGCCGTGCTGTGGAAGCTGGTGAGGCTGCGGGAGCAGGCGGCGGCCCTGGAGGCAGAGCTGGCGCTGAGCCGGCGGCGCCCGGGGGTGGTGGCCGGGGACAGCAGCGGTGGCCTGGACTACCCCGAGGCCCTGCGCGCCCTGGCCGAGGGCGGCACCCGCATGCTGTGCACGGGCCGCACGCACACCGACCGCCTCTGCCGCTTCCAGTGGCTGTGCTACTCGAGCGAGGCCGACGAGTTCCTCTTCTTCCACGGCAACGCCTCGGCCATGCTGCCCAACCTGGGCGCACGCCGCTTCCAGCCGGCCCTGCTGGACCTGGCCTCGGTGGACGACCACAGCACGCAATACTTCAACTTCCTCGAGCTGCCCGCCGCCGCGCTGCGCTTCCTGCCCAGACCCGTGTTCGTGCCCGACCCGGCCCTCATCGCCAACCGCTTCAACCCCGACAACCTCATGCACGTCTTCCACGACGACCTGCTGCCGCTCTTCTACACGCTGCGCCAGGTCCCCGGCCTGGCACGCGAGGCCCGGCTCTTCTTCATGGAGGGCTGGGGCGAGGGCGCCCACTTCGAGCTCTACAAACTCCTCAGCGCCAAGCAGCCCCTCCTGCGATCACAGCTCAAGGCCCTGGGGCGACTGCTGTGCTTCTCCCAGGCGTTCGTGGGCCTCTCCAAGACCACCACGTGGTACCAGTACGGGTTCGTCCAACCCCAAGGCCCCAAGGCCAACATCTTGGTATCCGGGAATGAGATCCGACAGTTTGCACGGTTTATGATGGACAAGTTGAACGTGAGCCAGGCGGGCCCCGAACCCCGGGAAGAATACATCCTGGTCTTTAGCCGTACCCACAACAGGCTCATCCTCAATGAGGCCGAGCTGCTGGTAGAGCTCGCCCGCGAGTTTCAGATGAGGACAGTGACCGTGTCCCTGGAGAATCATCCCTTCGCCGACGTGGTTCGCCTGGTCAGTAATGCATCCATGCTCGTGAGCATGCACGGGGCCCAGCTGATCACCGCCCTCTTCCTGCCCCGGGGGGCCACCGTGGTAGAGCTCTTTCCTTATGCAGTCAACCCCGACCATTACACTCCTTATAAGACGCTGGCGACACTTCCCGGCATGGATCTCCAGTACGTCTCGTGGCAGAACACGATGGTGGAAAACACGGTTACCCACCCGGAGAGGCCCTGGGATCAAGGAGGCATTGCCCACTTAGACCGGGCCGAGCAAGCTCGGATCCTGCAGAGCCAAGAGGTACCCCGTCATCTCTGTTGTCGCAATCCCGAGTGGCTTTTCCGAATTTACCAAGACACCAAGGTAGACCTGCCGTCGTTAATCCACACCATCCGACGCGTGGTCAAGGGCCGACCAGGGCCCAAAAGACAGAAATGGGCAGTTAGCTTATACCCAGGCAAGGTGCGGGAGGCACGGTGCCAGGCGTCCGTGCAGGGCACCGCCGAGGCCCGTCTCACCGTCTCGTGGCAGATCCCGTGGAATCTGAAATACCTGAAGGTAAAAGAAGTACAATATGAGGTGTGGCTCCAAGAACAAGGGGAGAACACCTACGTGCCCCACATCCTGGCCCAGCAGAATCACACGTTCACGGAAAACATCAAACCCTTCACCACCTATCTGGTGTGGGTACGTTGCATCTTTAACAAGATCCTCTTGGGACCTTTTGCAGATGTGTTGGTCTGCAGTACATAACCAATGACCCACGGCCTGGCCCTTGGGACAGAGAGCTGCAGCCCCCCCGGATATAACTCTCGGGCCTGTCGGATCCCGCTATGGCAGGAACTTGGGGTGGGGCGGGGGGAGCGGTTCATGTCTATTTATTGAGCAGACACGTGGCTGGCCTGCAACTCTGTTGTCCTCTGTTTACTTCTTTGTTGCATTCGCAGCGTTCCTCTCTGCACCTTTCTCCCTCCTCTGGGATGACGGGGTACCCCTCGGCTTCTGTCCTTATCATATGCACCCTGGACAGGTTGGAAGAAGAGAAGTAAAAAGGGTTGCCAGGAATCCATCCGCGCTGAGTGATGGGGGCTGGGGACGAGGGGGCGGGGTGTCCTTTGGATCAGGGTTTCCAGCAGACCGTTAAGTCGGTCGGAAAGGTTCATCAATTCGATGTCATCGTGAAATTCCCCAGGGAAAGGTGATAGCTGGAATGGTCATTAAATGAACATACGGATCAGGTTGTGTCATTGGTGGGTGGCTCTCTAGCGGCCCCTGGTGGCGGTGGCGGCGGCATGCATGCACCCGTCCCAAGCTAACTAGAGGGGTGGGTTCATTTCCAGGCCTGAATGAATGCTGCATGCCCATCTCCAGAGGGATGGGGCCTTCTCCCACTGAGGGCTGTGGGCAGGAAGAGCTTATCCACTGGGGGATTTGGTGGTCGTGGTCGTGATTGTGGGGCTTGAACTCAGGGCTTAGGCGCTGTCCCTGAGTTCTTCAGCTCAAGGCTACCATCTTACCCCTTGAGCCACCGCCCCACTTCCCATTTGCTAGAGGTGAATAGAGATAAGAGTCTCACGTTGTGTAGTTCCAGGGCTGGCTTTGAACCGTGATCTTCAGATCTCAGCCTCCTGAGTAGCTAGGATGACAGGCGTGAGCCCCTGTACCCGACGATGACTGGGGGATTTTTTAAAACAAAATTTTGTGCCAGTGCTGGGATTTGAAGTCAGGACATGGGTGCTTTAAGGCGTTTTTTGTTATTTTGGGGTTTTTTTTTTTGTTTGTTGTTGTTTCTTTTGCTCAAGGCTGGCGCTCTACCACTTGAGCCACAGCTCCACTTTTGGCTTTCTTGTGGTTCATTGGAGATAAGAATCTCCTGGGCTTTCCTACACAGGCTGGATTTGAACTGCAATCCTAAATAATTAAGTGTGAGCCACTAGTTCCTGGCCCTTTTCATTTTTATTTATTTTTGGACAGTCCTGAGGCTTTGAACTCAGGGCCTGGGCACTGACCCTGGGCTTCTTTTTACTCAAGGCTAGCACTCTACTACTTGAACCACAGCCGTACTTCCAGCTTTTTCTGTGTACATGGTACTGAGGAATCGAACCCAGGGCTTTGTGCATGCTAGACTAGCACTCTAGCCCTGAGCCACCTTCCCAGCCAGTGCACTGAATCTTGAGTAGTGTCACTCCTTGCATTATTCTCACCTCTCTACCTTTCCCTTATCCCACCCATACCTGCGGATGATATCTTTCAACTTTTACCTAATGTCCACTGAACATAATGACTGTATTTGTTTACCTTTCTTCCCTCCAACTCATGTACCCTCCCTTCTCCCTGCCCTCCCCCCCATGCATGTTATCAAATGGTTCACGAGTTGTTCAGAAGAGTTGAACCATGGCCATACCCTTTCTTCTCCATTTGTTTGTGTACCTATGCATGCTGGGATTTTATTTTATTTTTTAGACCCTACTAAACATTTAGACTTGACCTTGGAAATTCCCTTAAGACAAGAGGCCAGGAGCTCAGACAAAAACCAGTTTCTTCCTGTGGCAGGAGCCTGAATCTGTGTGCTGTTTATCTGCATTTTAGTTTTCCATAGTCCTTACCTTACAGGTTGACAAGCAGAGGTCATATTGCCTCTCAGCCGGTGTACACATTGGGTATTATAAATAGACTCGTGAACAATAATGTGGAAGAAACTTCACTTGAATCTCTTCTACAAATAGCAAGTTTCCTACAGGCTTCAGGGTGAACGCAAAAAAGAAACGCTTATTTCCCATAGTATCTCAACAAAACTTGACATCGTGTCAGGATTTCCTTAAGAAGGGAGGAAGACGGGGAGGAAAAGATGAAACAGCTCTGGCTCTATGAAAATTAAAATGTTGTGCTTGGCAAGAGACACTATAAACAAAGTCAAGGCACAAATGACAGATGGAAAGAAAACACTGACAACATTTCAAACGGCGTTGGGGGGGTGGGGGGTGGAAACTGATCACACTAATTAGATTCAAAGATCTGTAACAATTTACCAAGAAAAAGATAAACACCTTTTAAGGAAAAGACATCTCACAGAACATGCAAATGATGAGTATGTAAATGCAACGACAATTTTACCAGTGACAATAGAGATACAAGGGGTTTGGTTTTGTCGGTCGTGGGGCTTGAACTCAGGACCTGGGTGCTCTCCCTGAGCTCTTCAGCTCAAGGCTAGCCACACCTGTCATTCTAGCTACACCGGAGGCTGAGATTTGAGGGTCAAGGTTCAAAGCCAATCCAGGTGGAAAAAGCCAGGAGACTTTTATCTCCGAAAAACCACCAGAAAACTGGAAGGGGAGATGTGGCTCAGGTAGTAGAGTATAAAAGCTAAAATCAGGGCACAGGAACTGAATTCAGCTCCACTACACACACACACACACACACAAATGGGTTCACAGGGCCATACAGTGTACCACTGCATGGAACAAGTCAGAGACTGTTCTTGAACACAGTTCTTGGGTACAATGGAATAAATAGCACCAACCAAGATGGCAGAAAGGAATGTGGGAGACTCACCCTTCACCCCTCATGCCCTCATCTAACACAGAAGAAACATCATCTGCCGTCCTTCGGCTCTTGGCTCTTCCTGTTTGTCCTCGTGTATCATGGGGGAAGCTCGTGGAAGTCCACGTGGAGGCTCAGCGTTACTTGGTGGGGTTGTAGCTGTCCAGTGATGGGTTCAGGGGTTCTCATCCCTGAAGAGTGTGAGTTTGTGCTTCCGGATGTGTGCCAGTAGAATCTGGGCCCGCTGGTCCAGAGTCTCCAGGAGCCCCTTCAGCCCCTGGGCCCCACCCTGGCTCTCCCAGAACACAGGGTCCAGCTGCAGTGACTTGAGCAGCAGATTCTGTAGACACCCTGATTCCAGAACCTTCACCGCAGATGCAGGAAACCTGGAACAACATCCCCACAGAAAGGGGGAGGAGAAAAACGAAAGCACAAGTTAAGCCAGACGCCAGTGGCTCCCATTTGTCATTCTAGCTACTCGGGAGGCTGAGATCGAGAGGATCGTGGTTCAAAGCCAGCCCAGGCAGGGGAAAAAAAGAAGAGCTCGGGGACAGCTCCCAGGTCTCTTGAGTTCAAACCCCATGACTGACAACGAAAAAAAAAAACTGCCAGGTGTGGTGGCTCACCTTTGGAATCCTAGCTACTCAGGAGGCTGAGCTCTGAGGATCATGGTTCAAAGCCAGCCTGGGCACTAGAGAATATAAGTCTCTTATCTCTAATGAACCACTAGAAAACCGGAAGTGGCACTGTGGCTCAAAGCTAGGGCGGTAGCCTTGAGCTGAAGAGCTCAGGGACAACGCCCAGGCCCTGAGTTCAAGTCCCACGACTGACAAAAAAAAAAAAAGAACTTCTACTCAAACTGTTATGCCCTTACTCGTCAATACCCTCCAGTAGCCGGAAGTTCAGCTTGTCCACTGGTTGTTGGAGATTGCCAGCATTGTCAATGTACACTAGATGGGAGGGATCACTGCTCCGAACCTGGGGGGAAGGAGAGCGAAGAGACAGCTGGTTAGCCCAAAGCAGAACTGGCACCCATGGAATCTTGCCAGTACAAACCCCGTTTGGCTCCATAGGAAGCAACCATAGGAAGGATTCATTAGCCTCAATTTCCAGATACAATGCAGAAAATTATGATTACTATTGTGCGCGTGTGTGTGTGTGTGTGTGTGTGTGTGTGTGTGCGTGCGCGCATGCGTGCACATGTATCCTGAGGCTTGTTGAACTTGGGGCTCAGGCACATTCTTGAGCCTCTTTTTGCTCAAGGCTGGTGCTCTACCACTTGAGCTACAGCACCATTTCTGGCTTTTTAGAGATTCACAGGACATAAAGAGTCTCGTGAGCTTTCCTGCCTTGGCTGGCTTTGAACCTCGGATCTCAGCCTCCTGAGTGGCTGACAGGCAGGAGCCACCATGCTTAGTGAGATACTGGAACTGTGACCCATTCCCACCGGTTGGTAAGCAGCTACCCCATGGAATCCCTAAGGCTCACGCCTGCCATCCCAGCTACTCAGGAGGCTGAGGTCTGACGATTGCAGTTCAAAGCCAGCCTGGACAGGAAAGTCCCTGAGACTCTTATCTCCACAGATCCACTCTAAAACCAGAAATGGAGCTATGGCTCAAAGTGGTAGAGCCCCCAGCCTTGAGCAAGAGAAGCTTCGGGCCTAGTCCCCAAGGTCCTGGGTTCAAGCCCCCAGGATGGACAGAGATGACTAGGAAAACACATGTTTTGCTGGGGACAGGAAGACCCAGGCTCTGAGGAACTGTGGGGAACATACCAGAATGTGGACCAGCTGTAGCTCAGCAGGATTCCGACACTTCTCTCGGAGTCCCTCTTCTACGCAGGGCTCTGAAGGCTCAGGTTCGAAGCCACAGCAGTACCGATCCAGGCGGTCGTGAACCTGTCAGTGAGGGATGGAGCAGGGAGAGACACTGAAACTTATCTTCCCTGCAGTACCCTCTGCCACCACAGAACTCATCTGGGGGTGATCTAGGACTTGGGGTTCTTTAGGCTTTTGCGTTGACCACCCATAATGCAATTGGTCTCTTCAGGAAGATACCAAGGTGCTGTTAATGTCTGTGCACAACTGCAGGGGGCGCTGTGTTTCGCTCTGTTCAAGCTTCAGGACTGGCAAAAAAACAATAACAACCACAACAAGGAGAGTTAATGAGACTCTTAAGTCACTAGGCTGTAATCCCAGCCTATCAATAAAATAACATCAAAACATACATGAAGACCTGGGTTCCATTCCTCCATACCACATATCTAGGAAAAGCTGGATGTGGTGCTGTGGCTCAAGTGGTAGAGCTCTGGCCTTGAGAAAGCCCAAGGACAGTGCTCAGGCAACGAGTTCAAGCCCCAGGCCTGGCAAAAATAAATAACATCAAAGCCAACAGAAGGGGATGGAAATGTGGCTCCAGCAGCACAGCAAATGTGAGGTCTTGAGTTCAAATCCCAGTACCAAAACCAAAGAAAGAACAGAGAGCTGGCGACTACACAGAGAGAGAGAGAGACAAACAGACAGGGGGAATACCCTCTCTCTACCTCACTTACCTGTAACAGAAAATCAAAGAGAGCCAGGCGGGCCCATTCTGTCCTGTGAATGCCCAGACATGGAGCCTGGCCTGATCCGGAGCAGCCATGAGCCAGCAGGGCCTGGTATTGCAACCAGCCCAAGGTCAGTGAGTTCTGATCCTCATCCGGGTCTCCCAAGTGCTTCACATCAGACGCCCACCAGATGACAGGCCTGGCCTGGCCGTCCGTGAAGCGGTAAGGCAGGAGGGGACTGTGGACACGTCGGGCCAGGGCCGGCAGGCTCCGTCGCAGTCCCAGGACCCTGTCCACGTGAAATGCCAGGACCTCCAACAGATCCCCGGGCCTTTTGATCAAGCCACAGAGCCCCACGGAACACAACTGGCTGATCGTGAGAGGAGGCGTGTCCTGATTGGCTCCTGGAGGTGAGAAGCCCACCCGCAGTACCTGTCCATGGGCGGGGACTCTAGCTTTGGCCACTGGCTCTGCTTGGGCCAGCAGCTGGAGGGTCTTTACATCTTGCTGGCTGAGCCATGGGGGGAGCTCCCCCCACAATGCTGGGCTGGCCCAGGGGCCAGAAATCTCAGCATCACACCACACAGAACTCTGAATATCCCCAAGAGATCCAGGCCACTGCTGTGTGACCACTCTAGGCTTGCCTTCCAATGCACGGCCCAGAGCTCTGGTTCCTGAGTCTCTGATCCCAAGATGTCCAACGGTGAGTCTCGGGTCTCGTGCTAAAGCTAGGTCTCTCCTCACTCTCCCTGGACGCTTGGTGTCCCCTCTTGGTGACCGTTGACTTGTGTCCACTGTCCTTGGTTTCTTGGAACAAACCAGAGTGGAAGTTCTGGGCGAAGTCCTGCCTCTCCAGTATCCTAGGTCTCTTACTGGCTGCCTCCTGCTGTATCTCAGAGCCTGTCGAGTGAGTGGTTCAGGAGTGTCTGATTCTTTGTGGGGTGTCCTGGAATCAACATCAGGCTCAGAGGCTGGATGGCCCACGGGGACACGAGTGATAGCCATTGCACACAGAGTGAGCAAGAGGCAGAAAGCCACCACTGATCGCTTCTTGCTGTGAAATTTTCTCCAGAGCCATGATGCCTGAGAAACCACATTGAAGGGGAGGGGAATAAACATTCAGACCAATGCACCAAGCAACAGAGATGGCAAAGGCAGATGGGCTTCATGCTTTTGCTGGCTGTTGAACTGTGATCCTCAGATTGTAGCCTCATGGGTCGAAGTCAGGGAATGATGCCACACAAAGTAGCTCAGGTTTATAATCCCAGCCACTTGAGGCAGAGATCAGACCATCACAGTTCAAAGTCAGCTTCAGGGGAAGTTTGCAAGACCCCATCTTAACCAACGGCCGGGTGTGGTTGGGTGCAAGAGAAACACAGTGGCTAGGAATAATGGCATACTCTTGTCATCCCCAGTGACAAAGGGAAAGCATAAATCAGAAGATTATAGCCCAAGCTGGCCTGGACACTCTGTGAGATCCTACCTTGAAAATAAACAGTGCAAAAAAAAAAAAAAAAAAAAAAAAAAAAGGCTCACGCCAGGCTGGGAGTTTGGCCTAGTGGTAGAGTGCTTGCCTAGCATGCATGAAGACCCACGTTTGATTCCTCCGTACCACATACAGAGAAAAAGGCTGGAAATTGTGCTATGGCTCAAGTGGTAGAGCTCTAGCCTTGAGAAAGTCCAAGGACAGTGCTCAGGCCCTGAGTTCAAGCCTCAAGACTGGCAAAATAATAATAATAAGGTTTACTCCTATAATGCTAGCTACTCAAGAGGCTGAGATCTGAGGATTGCAGTTCAAAGCCAGCTGGGGTTGTACAGTCTGTGAGACTCAAATCTCTAACGAACCACCAAAAAGCCACAAGTAGAGCTGTGGCTCAAGTGATATAGCCCTGAGCTAAACAGCTCAGGGACCAGTACTCAGGTTCTAAGTTCAAACCCTAGAACTGGCAAAAATAAAATTCAGATAAATAAATAAAAATCTACCATTCATATTTTACGACTGGGAAAATAGAAAAACTAAGAAGTCTAAAATGTGCCCAGAACCAAAGAACTGGCAAGAATATCAACATTTAAATGAACACTGGAAGGAAAAAATGGTTATGAATATATATATACATATTTGTTTGGGCTCCTTTGTCTTTAAAAATGAAACAAATGTGTTTTCAAGTTGAATTCATCATTTTCATTCTCCCAAGTACTGGATACCACTGGGAGAAATAAATCATCTTTTCAAGATGTTTCTGGAAGATGAGTTGTTTTGATCTGGCTCTCTTGACCCAACTTGGCCTCAGAAAACCTGGGGAAAGCTGGCAATTGTACTGAAAAACAGGTCCAGTCATAAGCAGATGAGTCCACCCAAGTAAAGCTTTGGAGAAAGAAGAAAAACAGCTTTGATCAAACTGGAAAAAAAGAAAAGTCTCTGCTGAAATACTCCACTGAATAAATATGTTTGGAAAAATGAAAATAAAAAGAATAGAATGATATAGAATACACTAGAAAGTTCTCTGGCAGGGACCAAGTTGACCAGTTGCTTCACAATGAAAATTCTCACCGTCAGCCTGATGCCAGTGGCTCACGCCTGCAATCCTAGCTACTCAGGAGACTGAGATCACGGTTCAAAGCCAACCAGGGCAGGAAAAGTCTGTGACACTCTTATCTTCCGTGAACCAATAAAAAGCTCGAAAGGTATATGATTCCAGTGGACAAAAATTTATTTTTGTCCCTTTGGCTCTGATACTGGGATCACCACTAAAATCATGACCACTCTTTGGTTCTGTCGCCTTTGCCCTCCTTTTTTTTTTTTAATTTTTGCCAGTCTGGGGCTTGAACTCAGAGCCTGGACACTGTCCCTGAGCTTCTTTTGCTCGAGGCCAGTGCTCTACCACTTGAGCCACAGCATCACTTTCAGCTATTTCCTGTGTACGTGGTACTGAGGAATTGAACCCAGGGCTTCCTGCATGCTGGACAACTATCTACCACTAGGCCACCCTCCAAACCCAGCTTTTGTCCTGTTCTATCCACTCTTCCCGCCCATCCCTGACTCATGGAGACTCAGATAGGACTGATGCTGGCAGCAAGATTGGAATTTAAGAGTCTCTGTGCCATTTTTTTTTGCAAGTTTAGTTAAATAACTGTCATAACAAAACCAGGGCTGGGACAAAAAGGAACACATGAGTGGATTGTCAGAGCACTCGATTAAAACCACATGTGGCAGAAGTGGCTGCAGAGAAACCTGGTCTCCCATCATGTCCTTCACCTCCAGAAGCAGAATTAAGGCAGGGAAAACTACAAGGATGCAGGCTTTGGGCAGGCAAGAATAAGGAATCCCTCAGTCGTCTCCCCCCCCAAAAGACCCAGCAGCTTCCAGGGCTTCCACCAAGGGAAGAAACTCAGTCTATCTGCCTCCATACCCCTCAGTCAGCTAGCCCACCTCCCTTTTGCTCAGTTGAGACTCCAACACTTTAAGCATCCCAGCATCGGTAGCTCAGGCCTGTCATCGGAGCTACTCAGGAGGCTGAGATCGGAGGATCGCAGTTCAAAGCCAGCCTAGACCGGAAAGTACAGGAGACTCCAATGAGCTACCAGAAAGCCAGTAGAGTTAAAGGCTAGCGCTCTACCACTTGAGTCACAGCACCACTTCCAGTTTTTGAGTTGTTCATGGGAGATAAGGAGTTTTATGGGAACTTTTCTGCCTGGCTGGTTTTGAACCTCCATCCATAGACCTTGGCCTCCTGAGTAGCTAGGATGAGAGGCGTGAGCCACCATCAGTATGGTACACAGCTACGATTTTTCTAGAAGTACCTGGAGATTCTCTCCAAGGCAGAATCCCAGAACCCTGATAAGAAGAAAGGCCACACATTTGGGTATTTGCCCTGGTCTGGCCCTGAGATTTGGGGGAGTGTATCTGATCTAGTTGGGCTCTTCAAGCTTCATGACTTCTCAGAAACCCACTTTCTGCCCATCCCCAGCTCAAGCAACGCACAGCTTTAATTCCCAAGAACCCCCCTGTGTGAGAACACCACAAAACCACATGGAATTTGAGAGACCCTGTCATTTGGGTAGACATTTTAATCTAGCTGCCTTTGAACTAACAGCGCGATGTTTTTCTTCAGGCAAGAGTGTGGGTTTGGGGGTGGGGAGGGACAAGGGAGGAAGTTGTTGCTGGAAAAAAAATTATATACATATATATGTGTATATATACATATATTTATAGCTGTTTGTGTCTAGGTTGCTTCTTTCTAACCTTCCAGAGATTTCTGCTCTCTCTGCCTCACAACGAAGAAGAGGAAGACTGAGCTAATCAGGAAAAAAAAAAAAACCTAGGCCAGCAACCATGGCTCACGCCTGTCATCCTAGGCCGAGATCTGAGGAACGCAGTTCAAATCCAGCCCAGACAGAAAAGTACATGAAACGGAGAAGCTCCAATGAACTACCAGAAAACCAGAAATAGAGGTGTGGCTCAAGAGGTAAGACACCAGCCTTGAGGGTAAAAGCTAAAGGATAGTGCCCAGACCCTGAGTTCAAGTCCTAGTATTGGCAGAAGAAGAAAAAAAAGGGAGGAAGAGGAGAAGGAAAAGGAGGAGGAGGAGGAGGAGGAGGAGGAACAGGGAGAGGAAGAGGAGAGAGATAGGGGGAGGAAGAGGAGGAGGAGGGTAAGCAGGGAGAGGAAGAAGAGAGAGATGGAGGAGAAGGGGGGAGGAGGAGGAAGAGGAAGAATACAACGACATCTTTGTGTCCGCAGCTATCTCAGGAGCAGTAGGGGTTGGCAGACTATAAGAACAGTTTAGCCCAAGGTCTCCATGCATGGAGGAATCAGGAGAGGGTACATTCCAGATCCCCAAAAGGCACCCATTGAGCCTCTACAGAGCCACTCTGTCCTAGAAGAAGAAGCTTCTGTCTGTCTGACTGTCTGTCCACTGCCTGTCTAGCCCAGGAATGGACATGTGACTGGCTGCCCCATTTTGCTGGCCATCTCAACCTCAAACTGCCTGAGGCTGCTGGCGCCTGCACGTATCTGGGCAGTACAACCTCCTCCAAATCCCACCACAAGCCGGGACGATGCCACAGCTTGAGTCCAACCCTTCCAAGCCACCCAACGCCCTGGGTTCTAAGAAGGCTGCCAGGTGGGTGGCTGCCCTCGTCTTATCAGGGTACAGGACCGGTTCTGGGCATAGAAAAGCAATTATCAAGCCGGGTGCGGTGGCTCACGCCTGTCATTCTAGCTACTCAGAAGGCTGAGATCTGAGGATCGAGGTTCAAAGCCAGCCTGGGTACTAACGTCCGTGAGACTCTTATCTCCAATTAATCACTAGAACAGCTGAAGTGGGGCTGTTGCTCAAGGGGTAGGGCGGTAGCCTTGAGCTGAAGAGCTCAGAGACAGTGCCCAGGCCCAGAGTTCAAGTCCCACAACCAAAAAAAAAAAAGCAATGCTATCAGTACTCTCTCCTCAGCAGAAAAAGAGACCGTGAATGATCTAGAATTCCCAGCCCCCATCCCTCCTTACCGTAGCAGGATACCCTTCCAGGTTGGAAAGGTACAGGTTTGGTACCCACATAGCCCATGGGTGAAAGATTCTTCCCAAACCCAATCTTTTTACTGAATTAAGTTTGTGCCAATCCTGAAACTTGAACTCAGGGTCTAGATGTTGTCCCTTCAGCTTTTCCACTCAAGGCTGGCGCTCCACCACTGAACCACTGAACCACGGTTCTACTTCCGGCTTTTTGGTGGTTCTTTGGAGATAGGAGTCTCACAGACTTTCCTGTTAGGACTAGCTTCCAATCATGATCCTCAGTCTTGAGTAGCTAGGATTACAGGAATAAGCCCCAGTACCTGGCCCAGACCCAGTCTTATGTCTCTTTCTCTTCATTACCATTGACTCGAGACTCTCCTCTCTTTTCTTCTTTCTCTCTCTTCCTTTTTTTTTCTTCTAGTCTATCCTGCGTGAACTCAGGGCCTGAGCACTGTCCTTGGAGTTTCTCAAAGCTAGAGCTCTACTACTTAAGCCATAGCACCACTTCCAGCTTTTTCTATGCCTGTGGTACTGAGGAATCGAACGCAGGTCTTCATCCATGCTAGGCAAGCACTCTACCACTAGGCCAAACTCCCAGCCCCTACTGTTGTCTTCTGACCAGTTCTTGGGCTACCATCGCATTTCTGGAAAGTTCACTACCCACCTTGGCTCTTAAACACAGAACCACCAACCCCCCCATCCCAGCCAAGATGGGAGAATTTGAAGTCTCTGCAATCATTCTGGAAGAGTCTGTGTGCCCACAGCAAGCAAACACGCTCCAAAGCCAAACAAAAACTGCCCACAGGTAAACAGTACGGGAGTCAATCCTTTCCCATGGCCACTTTGGTGGAAATCCAAGCCAGTGATGGGCAGAAATGCTGGACCAGGACAGATGTGCCAGTTTCTGTATCCCCAGCGGTGATGCACAGCTAGGTATGGATGCCAAGATGAAAGTTATCAGTAGGTACTATAAGCAAAATAACACAGGTGACATCCATACCACTAAATTCGTTTATCTCCAGAATGCTCTTTTCCCTACTTCTATGATTAGAAAGGTAATGTACACAAAACCAACTCCAGAGGATTGAAGGAAGAAATAATGTCCCTTGTAATTGGTCTACAGAATTAAGATGCTTAGTGTCATTTTTAAAGAAGTCATTTTGGCCACATGCCTGTGGCACTAGCTAATTCTAGCAACTCACGAGGCGTGAGATCTGAGGATTGAGGTTCAAAGCCAGCCAGGCAGAAAAGCCCTAGGAAGGATAGTTAGGATCCTAAGGCCAGCTGTGCACACCCAGAACCAGCTTGATGGGCTAGAAGCCACCTGACCACCCAAGAACCACCCAGCCATGTGCTTGCTTTCCTCCTGTAATCCTTACCATGTCTCCCACGGGGGTGCCAGCGGTGATGGGATGAAAGGTACTCATTCAACGTGCAGCTTCATTCCGAGGTGGGGACCACCCCCCCCTGCAAAGTGGCCCCCAGTGCTCTAGCTTTCTCAGGATCCAGGGGCTCTGTGCTTGGCTGAGATTTGTGGGGGTTTGTGCTAGCTTCCAGGGTGCAGGTGGAGCAATCCCAGTTCCATCTGAAGGCCAGATTGGTGCGATCTAGAAAGTTCTGAGTGAGTCTTTTGCAGACACCAAGTCAGTCTGATCAGCTGCACTTTTTTTTTTTTTGCAAAGTTTGCAAATTCCCAGCCCAACTTCCCCCCTCTGCCCCCCCTCAATTCCTCCCAAAGTGCAGGACGGGGAGTTCCTTTCATAATAAAAGCCCTGCTCCGTGGCTGGGCTGGGTGAGCCAGCAGCAGCCTTTAAGAGTACAAGGGGCCCAGGTGCTGGGAAAGGAACAGCCCCGCCCTCTGGGCCATGGCCAAGGTTAGACAGCCAGGGGTGCCTGGCAAACAGCCTCCCTCCCCCGAATCTGGCCTCTAGCATGTGCAGATAGTCTATACGCTGTCTGTCTGTGGCAAGCCTTGTAGGGCCAGGCTGAGGGTTCCCCCACACACATCCCGCACCCCCAAACTGCCAACCTCTGCTGCAAAGCCACAGACAAGGCTCTTTCACTGGCACCTTTTTCTGCCAGGCCTGGGCTCCCTTCCCAAAGGCGGTTTGGAAGGAAAAAAGCCAATGACCACTGAACAATGAACAGATTTTTCTCAGTAAAATCAACGATCTGAAAGTTGCTGGTGTCAGGTGGCTGAGAGGGACGTTTCCCCCCTCCGGGCCGCTCCCCTCACTTGGCATGTGATACTGCCAGGCCAGGAGCTGAGGGTCTCTCCATGTTTTGGGCTGAGGAGGGACTGGGCTGAGCCTAAGGTGGAATCTGGCTGGCCTCAGGTTGAACAGCTGGGGGGTTTCAACCAAGTCTCCAGATCTTTTTCAGTTTTACCCTTCAGTGAGGGCATTATCAGGACCTCAGGATTCCTGTGTGTGTGTGTGTGTGTGTGTGTGTGTGTGTGTGTGTGTGTGTGTGTGTCCTTTAGCTTTTTCACTCAAGGCTGGCATTCTATTTGAGCCACATCAAAGCCCCACTTCTGGCTTTGTGCTGATTCACTGGAGATACGAGTCACATGCCCAGGGCTGGTTTTGAATCATGATCCTCAGATCTCAGCGTCCAGAGCAACGATTCCAGGCATCAGATACCACACCAGCCTAGTAAGTTTTAAGTAGATAATGAATGGAAGGCAGTTATATCTAATTTACTCGTCAAATGGTAACTTTGATCTCCCACAACCACCAAGCCTGGCTTATCACTTCTCAAGGTCCTAAGCTTATTGAAATATGAGGATCAAAAGTGGTCCAGGCAGGAAAGTCTGTGAGACTCTTTATCTCCAAGTATCTCCAGCCAAAAAGCCAGAAGTGGAGCTGTGGCTTGAGTAGTAGATCACCAGCTTTGAGTAAAAAAGCTGTGACAGCACTCAGGCCGAGTCCACACTGGAGCACGCGCCAGGTGAAAATGAATGTAGAGAATTAGCCCAGCACCAGTGGCTCACACCTATAATCCTTACCTCTTCTGAAGGCTTGAAGCCAGCCAGGCCCGAAAAGTCCCTGTGAGAATCTCATCTCTAATAAACTACTCAAAAGCTGGAAGTGGCACTGTGGCTCTCAAGTGGTCCTTGAGCACAAAGAGGCTCAGGGGCAGCACCCAGGCTCTGAGTTCAAGCCCCAGGAGGGCAGAGACAGAGACACAGAGAGACAAAGAAGGAGGGAGAGAAGGAGGGAGGGAGGGAAGGAAGAGGGGGAGAGAGAGCACTCACAGTATCGAGTTTCCCAGGTTTCTTTCGTCATGACTGTCAGGAATAAGTAAGCTGAGATCGCAGGTTGGCAGGCAAGGTTTGACCTTTCTCATCCCATCCATCAAGGGTATAAGAAATGCTTTATAGGATGAGGGTTGACAATAGCGCCACCTCGTGGCCAATACTCTGCACAGAAGGTGCTTTGTGCCTTAATTCAGCCTTGAGCCTCTTTGAGAGCTACTGTATGTAGGAAGTCCGGGCAGAACCAGAACTAAGACTACCTCAGGACAGTTATCAATGATTCACATTCCCCTCTCAACATCTGGGACTATATATCCATGTGTGTATTTAGGGCCTGCTCACTTCAGAACCAAGTTCCAGTCTGACCACTTCGCATAGGCATTTGACAGACATTACTCTGAACACAGAATCTGTGGTTATCAGAAATTGCTTTCAGACCAGATTTTCCCACCTTGTAAGGAATATCTTAAAATATCATCTCTTGGCAGTGTGAGAGGGAAAGAAATATAGGGGCTGGGTGCTGGTGGCTCATACTTGTCATCCTAGCTAAGTCAGGAGGCTGTAGTCTACGGATTAAGGTTCAAAGCCAGACCGGGCAAGAAAACCTTATGAAATTCTTAGCTCCACTAAACCACCAAAAAAAAAATATGCTGGAGTCTTAAATGGAGCTATGGCTCAAGTGGAGAACGCCAGCCTCACGTGAAAAAGCTAAGGGTTAGCTCCAAGGCCATTAGTTCAAGCCTCAGCACTAACATTAAAAAAATAAAAATAAAAAGACGATATGAGCCTGTTTTTGCAGCAACATGAATTTTAATGAATGGAGAAACAAACCCTATGTTTTAGATCGTTTCACATGGCTGTTGTTCCTCCTTAGAAAACTGTTATGTAAAGGTTAAAAATTAAGCCTTTTTTCTGTCTTCCCAGCAAGGGAACCGCTCAGGATATTGTATTATTTTGACTAAGTAAGCATATCTTCTTAGTTTCAACATTAATCCTAGAGGAGAGAAAAGCAACAGTAGCTGTAAGTTACCTTCAAGTATTTCCATTTCAAAGTCATCTAAGCTAGATGCTGGTGGGTCACACCAGTTAGCCTAGATGCTCAGGAGGCTGGGCTCTGAGGGTCAGGGTTCCATGCCAGCCTGGGCACAAAAGTCTGTGAGAGGCTTATCTCCAATAAACCAGTAAAAAGCCCAAAGTACCGATGCAGCTCCAGTGGTTGGTCATCACCCTTGAGGAGAAAAAGCTAAGGAGGTCTCAGTGCTGGCACAAAACACACGATCTGAATTTTTTTAAAACATATTACCTTGAAATGCAAAAATTAATTTTTTTATTAATTCTACTATAACTAGTGGACAAGAAAATGGTGCTACTCAGGAAGCTGAGATTTAAGGATTGACACTGAAAGCCAGCCTGAGCATGAAAAGTCCATGAGACTCATGTCCGGTGAACCACCAGGAAACTGTACGCACGCAACGCACGCACGCAACGCACGCACGCACGCTCACACGCACGCTCACACAAACACAAGATCTTTCCACTTGGTGAGGTGAAAGAGGTGAAAGCAAATGAAGAGCTAGAGCTTAACTCACTTGGAAAGGCAGTTTTCCAGTCCCCTCTAGGGAGGACTTCCTGGGGCTGAACAAATGGCTCATTTCCTTTCTCCAGCTGCGAGATCAGAGTTGGCTTAGGAATGGGTGCCCCTGCTTGAAGAAGAAAAACAAAACAATTACTGAGCATAGGTTGTGGTTCAAAGCCAGTCCTGGCAGAAATATCCCTATGAGATTCTTAGCTCCAATAAGTCACTTTAAAAAAAAAAAACAAAAACCAAACAGGTAGGGGGCCGGGAGTTTGGCCTAGTGGTAGAATGCCTGCCTAGCATACACGAAGACCGGGGTTCTTTTCCTCGGTACCACATACATAGTAAAAAGCCGAAGTGGTGCTGTGGCTCAAGTGGTAGAGCTCTAGCCTTGATAAAGCCCAAGGCCAGTGCTCAGGCCCTGAGCTCAAGCTCAGGACTGGCAAAATAAATAAATAAACAAATAAATAAATCAGGTAGTGGAGCTGTGGTTCAAAGTAGTAGAGCACTAACCTTGAGCAAAAGAGCTTAGAGACAGAACCAAGGCCCTGAGTTCAAGCCCCAGGACCAAAAAATAAAGAAATAAAGAAATAGGACGACAATGCTTATGGTCTCAGTGATCTGTCAGTCTGTGAATCCAGACCCAGAGAAGTAATTTCCAGAAAATGCTAGGGGGAGGGGGAGTTTCAGAACAGTGCTCTCAAGAAAACCTCAAAACACCTTAATAGGTATTTTCAGCTAAAGGATAAATAAGGGATGTTAAAGCCAGGTGCTAGTGACTCACGCCTGTCATCCTAGCTCCTCGGAGGCTGAGATCTGAGGATCATGGTTCAAAGCCAGCCCAGGTGGGAAAGGCCATGACACTCTAGTCTGTCATGAACCACCAGAAAACCAGAAGCAGAGCTGTGACTCAACGTTGTAGAGCACTAGCTTTGAGCACTAGCTTAGGGAGAACCCCTAGGGCCCTGAATTCAAGTCCCACAACTGACCAAAAAAGAAAAAAGAGAAAAGAAAAATGATGGGGAGAGGGGAATGTTAAATTCTCATTACAGGAAGGGAGATACTTTTTCAAAAGACTATGAAGGTTCAATACTAAGCACCCCAATTCTATCTCAAGTCCCACTGTATTCAGAGCATCACCTCAAAGGAAGGGCAGTAAGTAGGAGTGCTTCCATGATGGAAAAACATAATGGAGGATAAACAGACACTCAGCTTTACCTACTTGCCCACCTCTGACCACTGCTGTTTCAGTGTTGGGGCTCCAACCCTGGGCTTGAGCACTGTCCCTGAGCTCTTCTGCTGAAAGCTATCTCTCCACCACTTGAGCCACAGCACCACTTCCAGTATTCTGGTGGTTCACTGGGGATAAGAGTCTCGTGGCCTTTTTGTGCCTGGGCTGGCTTTGAACTGTAATCCTCAGATCTCAGCCTCCTGAGTAGCTAGGATGACAGGCGTGAGCCAGCCAGCGCTCAGCTGCCATTCCTGAGTTGAGGGAACCTTTCAGAGGCTAGAACCCTTACCAACACAAGCCACGGTCTTGTAGTTCTCCAACATCACATCCTTGTACAGGGCCTTCTGGGCAGGGGTCAGGGTGGCCCATTCCTCCTCCGTGAAGCGCACTGCCACATCCTCAAAAGTCACTGGCACCTAAAACAAGTTCATCAACTTTATTATTATTATTATTTTCATCAGAGCACTCCTCCAGTGAGAGCCCAGAGAACGACTGTTTCTACAAGGAGATAGTACACACTGATGCACACTGCTACATAAAAACTGGGCTTGGAGCCAGGTGTTGGTGGATCATGCAATCAGGAAGCTGAGATCTG
Source organism: Megascapheus bottae (assembly GCF_031878675.1). Taxonomy (NCBI): domain Eukaryota; kingdom Metazoa; phylum Chordata; class Mammalia; order Rodentia; family Geomyidae; genus Megascapheus; species Megascapheus bottae. Next base: position 9,331,210 of record NC_143540.1, on the reverse strand, counting down.
AGGATCGCCGTTCAAAGTCAGACATGAATCACCAGAAAACTGGAAGTAGAGTTGTGGTTCAAAGTGGTAGAGCACTAGCCTTTACCACAAAAAGATCAGGGACAGTACCCGGGCCCTGGATTCAAGCCCCACAGCAACCAAAAATAAACAAAAAAACCACCATATATATACATGTATATTAGAGAAGCAAAGGAAATTACCTGAGATTTGGTGGTGGACATCTCTGCCATCTCCTAGCCTCTTTTAGTACTGTCTTGGGAAAATGTGAAAATTCTGGGAGCTGCAGATAAATCCAGAAATATTAGTGACAGTAGCTACTGGCCTTCACTCCTCCAAATCCTTGTCACATAAAAGTATGCTTTATCACTTATTTCTTGTTGTCAGTCCCAATTTTAGTTTCACGGAAGCAAGATGGCAGGCACAAAAAAAGAATATAGAAAATAAGACAATCCTATGAATACTTAATGAGTAGATGGGAGAAAACCTAAGTTGAATTATCCAGAGAAGATATCATAAGAGAAAAGAAAAAACAAAACTCTGGAAGACAATAGAAAGCGGGAATTCCAGATACATGATACCCCTACCAATCATAATACAGACAGGAACTGGCATATTAAATGTTCAGATGGTGCCTGTAAACCTAGCTATTCAGGAGGCTGAGGTCTGAGGTTCAAAACTAGCCTGAACAGAAGGGACTCTTTTAAGTCCAATTAACCACCAAAAGGCCAGAAGTAGAAGTATAGTTCTTGTTTTTTGGGGGGACGGGGAGGGGTGAGGAGGAGTTTACAACTATACCAGGATGAACCAGTTTCTTGAGACTACCTGAAAAAGAAAAAATCAAAAACAGGTTAATTGTCTACAGGTCATTAGGTAGGGTTAAGAATTTCCACAGGCGGGGCAGGGAGTTTGGCCAAGTGGTAGAGTGCTTACCCAGAATGCACAAAGACCCAGGTTCAATTCCTTGGTACCACATACATAAAAAAAAAAAGCCAGAAGTGGTGCTGAGGCTCAAGTGGTAGAGCTCTAGCCTTGAGAAAGTCCAAGGACAGTGCTCAGGCCCTGAGCTCAAGCCCAGGGCTGGCAAAAGAAAAAAAAAAAAGACTTTCCACAAACAAGGCAAAGATGGGCTGTGGTGTACTGACGCCTGTGTCCTGCATCCCACAGGATTCATGCTGCGTGTGTGCGGCTTGAAGTCAGGGGTTCCCACTACCACTCAGCTTCTAGCAAGGCTGGTGCTCCACCACTTGAAGCCACAGTTCCACTTCTGCCTTTTTTTGCTTCACTGGAGAGGAATCTCATGAACTTTCCTACCCAGGCTGGCTGTGAACCACTAGGCTGACATGTCAGCCATCTGAGTGACTAGGATTACAGATATACAAGGCACGGCTGCCCAATTAAGAACACTTCTCTGGGGGGGGGGGGGCGGGGAGGTCACAATGTGGGAGAAGGAATGCACCCACCCCCTGATGAATGGAACCCCTAACCCCTCTATACATTACCCCGACAATAAAATTAAAAGAACACGTGCTCAGGGACAGTGCCCAGACCCTGAGAGCAAGCCCCCCAAAACTGCGCCCCCCCACACACAGAATTATTAAAAAAACAAAAAAACAAAAAAAAACCAAGGTCTATATCTCCTAATCAACATTATTGATACCCAGAAGCTGCCTGGATGATACTGATGATAGACACCAATGTTTTACGCCTAACTTAGAATTCAACTCTATCAAAAAAAAAAACAATACAAAAAAACAACAACAAAAAAAAGAAAACAACAACAAAAAAAAGAAAACACTTTTTTTTTCCCCTCCTTTTTGGAGGACCACAATGTCCACAACACTACAACTTGAGCCAGCACTGGGAAGGCAGCTTAGGGATCCGCCCCCCGCAGGCCCCGCCCCCTCCCCGCAGGCCCCGCCCCTCCCCGCAGGCCCCGCCCCTCGCGCCCCCCTCCCCCACACCTCCTCCCTGCTCCGCCCTCTCCCCACCCTCAGGCCCCCTCCGCCCTCCCGCCTGGCCCTCCTCCTCCCACGTCCCGCCCTCCCCCCCGCCCCCTCCCCCTCCCCCCTCCCCTCGTGCCCCGCTCTCCCCCCACTCCGCTCTCCCTCACCACACCATGGTCCGGGTGGAGTCTCCCGTCCTGTCCCCCCCCCGAAGCCCCTCTTGGTCCTTCTCAACCACGCAGCCTCCCTCCCCGCCTCACCGCAGGCGCCCAGCCACCTCGGCAGCTCTTCCGGACCCCGAGTTCGAGGAGCGCCACCCGCACGACCTCACGAAGGCAACCGTTGGCCGTTAAGAGCCAAGATGGCTGCCGCCGCCGGAAGTGCGTCACCACGCCGCCGCGGCGGCGCGGGGCGGGGCCTGGGGGAGGGAGGCACCACGCACGCGCGCCTTCCGCCTCCAGGGGGCGCTCTAGGAAGCCTGGAGGACCCACGCCCTGCGGACTCGGTGGAGCTCCCCGCCTACTTCCGGGGGGCGGGGCGGGAGCCCGGAAACGTGGCCTTCCCCCCGCCCCCTCAGGAGGCTGAGCTGTGAGGATCACGATCCGAGGCCAGACCCGGCCCCTGTCCCCCTGGGAGACTCTGATCGCCCACGAACCTCCAGGAAACCAGAAATGGAGGTTTGCAGGGTGCCAGCCTTGAGCAGAGGGCATTAAGGGGGACAGTATCCAGGGCCCTGAGTTCAAGTCCTACGAGAGACCAAAAGATATTAATGGGCCGGGCATTAAAAATAACAATAATAATAATAATAATAATAATAATAATGGCTCAAGTGCTTGAGCCTTGAGAAAAAGCCCAATGACCGTGCCCAGGCTCTCTGAGTTCAAGCCCCTAGGCCTGGCAATAATAACAATAACAACAACAACTATTAGGCAGTCTCTAATACTCAAGAGAGTGAGAAGTCTGACAGCCACAGGATTTTCTGCTCTCTCGTACGGCATTGATAATGTGTAATCAAGGCAGAATCTTGACCGGAGGTCAATGATTGCATGTATAAAGTGTTTCCCCAGTGTGGGAGAAGGTGTACATGGAATATTTCCCCAAACTGGATGTTCATGAGGTTTCTCTCCAATATGGCCCCTCTGAATCCCACATGAAACCTTTCCCCCAAGTCTTACATTCATAAGGCTTCTCCCGGGTAGAGGATTTTCTGCTGTCAGAGAAGGGCCGGATTTCGAGTACAGCTTTTCCCACACTCTTCACACCCATAAGCCTTCTCTCCGGTGTGGATTCGCTGGTGCTGTGTGAGAATTGGGTTCTGATCATTGCCCTTTCCACATTCTTTATAGTCAAAAAGTTCCTCTTCTGTGTATAATTCTTTCATGCTCAATTGGCAATCTTCAGGCTTCACCCCCAGTATGAATTCTCTCTCCCTCCCTCCCTCCCACCCTTTCTCTCTCTTTGGCAAGTCCTGGGGTTTGAGCTTCTTTTGCCCAAAGCTAGCGCTCTACTTGAACCACAGGTACCACTTCCAGCTTTTTCTGTGTATGTGGTACTGAAGAATCGAACCCAGACCTTCATGCATGCTAGGCAAGCACTCTGCCACTAAGCCATGTTCCCAGATGTGCCAGGATGAGTTCTCTTGGTTTGTCTTGCAATGCAAATCTGAACACGAAAACCTCCCCCCATAGCTTACATCCATAGATCTTGTCTCCATTATGAGATTGCTGATGTTTTGATCAAAACATCTGCCACTTTCTCCACATATATAAAATGTCTGCTCCACATATATAAAATGTCTGCTAGCTTAGAATTGTCAGATGGATCTCAAGGTGGTTATTGACATATATATTGTCCTGAGGTTTGAACTCAGGGTCTGGCCACTGTCTTGAGTTTTCTCAAGGCAAGTGCTTTACCACTTGAGCCACAGCACCACTTCTAGCCTTTTCTGTGTATGTGGTGCTGAAGAATTGAACCCAGGACCTCGTGCATGCTAGGCAAGCACTCTACCACTAAGTCACACTCCCAGTCTGACATACATACTTTTTAAACTCTCTGGTACTGTGGTCATCTCATCTTGTTGTGCAGTAACTCACTTGGGAGAAACAGAGAAGCCACATTGTGAGAGGTCAGATTGGGAGTCTTTACTGGAAAGCCAGTGGCTGCAGGTCGACTCCTGCTACGGAGACTTGCAGCCTTTCAAATGCACTTAATACTGTGAGGAAAATGGAGCCGTGAGAACAGAAGAAGAAAGAAAAGGGCAGACCAACAATGCCAACAAACCAGATCGACTCCAATAGAGAGCTGAAATGGAATGCCATGCTGACCTGAGGAGAGTCAGGAGACGAGAGGCATGGCTCAAAAGGACAGCTGAGATGCTAGGGCCTAAAGAGGGTCACAGAGCTAGAATTCAGAGTCCCACGAGAATATGGTACCAGGCCGGCAGGTCCAGTGCACCCAGACACATTCCTGGCGATCTTACACATGACCAGCTACCAGTGATTCATGCCTGTCAGGTACTCGGAAGGCTGAAGTCTGAGGAGTGAGATTCTAAGCCAACCAGAGCTGGAAAGCCCCTGAGATTCTTATGAACCATCAAAAAGCTGTGAGGCAGGATTGATTTGGGAATGTGAGGCCTGGAAAACAGCTGCCAGGAATTCAAAACACTTAAGCTTAAAGCAAATACGGCCTGGGAGCTAGTGGCTCATCCTTCTAAGCCTAGCTACTCAGGAGACGGAGGATCCCAGTTCAAAACCAGCTCAGGCAATAAAGTACATGAGACTCTTATCTCCAATGAACTACCAGAAAAACCAGAAGTGGAGCTGTGGCTGAAAGTAGTAGAGTTCAAGCCCCAGAACCGGGGGAAAAAAATGAAGCAAATCTGTCTACTTCTCTTAAGATTAAGGGACCAAAGTCATTTTAGGGGAAAATAAGGCAGGGTAAATTAAGGAAAATGAGAGCTGATAAAGGTAACACCAAAACACTATCTTCTACTTTGAAGTACCTTGCCTCAAGAATTAGCATCTGTTTGACCCAATGCATTCCTCCCTGAGAAATGTATTTCTTGACTCAAGAATTAATACGTTTGGTGGCAGGATGCATTCCTTTCTGAGAGAAATGCTCCCCACCCCCCAAAAAATTAAAGGGTGGACCAACATTGCCAGAATGGTAACCAAGAGCCAGGAAACTTAGAAAGTGTAGCAACACCAAGAGTAATTAAGCACAAAAAAAAAATTAAGGCTGGGAATGGGGCTTAGTGGTAGAGTGCTCGCCTAGCATGCACGAGGCCCCGGGTTCGATTCCTCAGTACCACATACACAGAAAAAGCCAGAAGTGGTGCTGTGGATCAGGTGGTAGAGCGCTAGCCTTCAGAATAAGAAGCTCAGGGACAGTGCCCAGGCCCTGAGTTCAAGCCCCAGGACTGGAGGTGAAGGGGAGGGTGTGTTTGGGGGTACCTGCTAAGGTCTCAAGTTCATGCTCGGCTTTCTTGCCCTTGACTAACATTCTGTCACTGGAGCCACATTTTCAGCCTCTTTCAAGTGGATGGTAAATAGAATTTCGAGGACTTTTCTACCCAAGCTATCTTGGTCCAGGATTCTCCTATCTCAGCCTCCGGAGTAGCTACAATACCAGATGTGAGCTGTGGGTGGATCTCACATAGATTCTTCCTCTCGTCTTGACCCTGTGTCCATAGAGCTAGAAGCAGACAGGACCCTGGCAAGGCTTTAGTCAGTCAGAAAGGCCAAGAGGGGAAAACAAAACAGACTTCCACCATGGCCATTGGAGGGAGCCAAAGCACAAGAAAAGATAGGAACAGAGCCTGGCACCCTTGGCTCCCGCCTGTCATCCTGGCTACTCAGGAGGCTGAGATCTGAGAATCACAGCTCAGAGCCAGCCCAGGCAAGCAGTAAAGTCCCTGTGAGATTCTTGTCTCCAAAGAACCACTCAAAAACCAGAAGTGGTGCTGTGACTCAAAGTGATAAAATGCCAGCCTTGAGCACAAGAATTCAAGGAGACTGCCCAGGCCCCGAGTTCAAGTCCCATGATCGACAGGCCAAAAAAAAAAAAAGATAAGAACAGATGTACTCAGATACCAAGCCTGAGCTAGGCACTAATGACTTTTGTAATATGTCACCTTTTTTTTTTTCTTCCAAGCAACATCAAAAGCACTACTGTCTCCATCTGACCAATGAAGAAGCGATATTCTAAAGTAAAATAAGGGCTCATTTCTGTCGTCTCAGCTACTCAGGAGATCTGAGGATCACAGTTCAAAGCCAGCCCGGGCACCAAAGTCTGTGAGACTTATCTCCAATGAATCACCAGAAAACCAGAAGTGGCTCTGTGGCTCAGAGTGGTGAAGCCCTAGCCTTGAGCTGAAGAGCTCAGGCCCTGCTTCACACCCCACAATCAACAAACAAACAAATAAATAAATACATGAGTGACTAGGCCAGTGGGTCATACCTGTAACCCTAAGGACTCAGGAGGCTAAAATCTGAGGATCCTACTTCAAACCCAGCATCCAATTATCCAAATTTAAAACACAAAAACAAAAACAAAAAAAAGCCAGAAATAGAAATATGGCTCAAGTGGATAGATACGCAGTGCTGAGTGAAAAAGCCAAGTGAGCATGGAAGGCCAAGAAGTCAAGCCTCAGTCCCACCATTAAAAAAAAAAAAAAGCAGGGGGCACAGGGAGAGGACTAGAAATTTGGCCTGGTGGTAGAATAGTTGCCTAGCGTTCACAAAGACCGAGGTTCGATTCCTCAGTAGCACATACATAGAAAAAAGCCGGAAGTGGTGCTGTGGCTCAAGTGGTAGAACTCCAGCCTTGAGAAAGTCCAAGGAGACAACTCAGGCCCTGAGTTCAGTCCCCAGGACTGGCCAAAATAAAAAAAAAAATTGACTGGTTAGTAGGTCAACTTAAGGTGCCAATGCTAAGTAGCAAAAGTCAGGGTAAAGCATACAGCTGGCAAGCGGCCTGCAAGCTGTGCCAGCAATGTCTCTCTGGCTTACTCTCTGCTATTTGGCTCCTCTTCCTCTTACCTGACCAGGTATCGTCATTCATTAAATTGGAGAAATAGTCTCCTCCTGGGTGCTTGCCATGGACTTATTTGCAAGGGAATTTACAGATGGGGAATAAAGTCCAGATGCAAAGTCCGTTGGGAAATCAGGCTGTGTCAATCAAAGCCTCCCGAGTCCTGTGTCTCCCAGTGTGTGCAGAATCAGAGCTGAGCTTCAGCCTGCCAGGAGAAAAAGCCACAATGTTTCTCTGGAGTCTGGTACTAACTCTGATTGCATGGGTGGTTGTCTATCTGTCTTTCCCAGGATTATTCCGGCAACAGAGACCCCATGAACCCCCTCTGGACAAGGGTTTTGTGCCCTGGCTGGGCCATGCCATGGATTTTCGGAAAAATATGTTTGAATTCTTGAAACGCATGCAAGCCAAGCATGGAGATGTGTTTACTTTGCTATTAGGGGGTGAATATTTCACTTTTGTCCTGGACCCCTTGTCTTTTAGTCCGATCATCAAAGAGTCGCAGAAAAAGCTGGACTTTGTCGAATATGCCCAGAAGCTGGTACAGAAAGTGTTCGGGTACCAGCCGATGAAGGAAGACAATCACATGATCCATTGGGCCAGCAAAAAGCACCTGATGGGAAATGGTTTAGAAGACATGAATAGAACCATGTTACAGAGTCTTTCTCTGGTGATGCTGGGACCCAAAGGTCGGTGTGCAGATGCCCAAGGCTGGCAAGAAGATGGACTCTTCCATTTCTGCTATAACATTGTCTTCAAAGCCGGCTACCTGAGTTTATTCGGTTCCACCAAGGACAAAGTGCAGGCCCTACACCACGCAGAAGAGGTATTCGTGCAATTCCGTCGCTTTGATGTGCTTTTTCCCAGGTTAGTTTATTCCCTTCTGAGTCCCCGGGAATGGCTGGAAATCACTCAGCTCCAACAGTTTTTTCACCAGACGCTGTCGGTGGATGAGAACTTAAAGAAAGAAGGCATTAGTAGCTGGTTAGGTACCATGTTGCAGCATCTTCGAGAACAAGGGAGCCCAGGAAGGATGCAAGACAGATTTAATTTCATGATGCTTTGGGCTTCTCAGGGGAACACAGGCCCCACGGCCTTCTGGGCCCTCTTGTTCTTGTTAAAGCATCCCGAGGCCATGCAAGCTGTCAGAAAGGAAGCCCTGGAGATATTGGGGGAGACCCGATTGGAAAAACACCAATGCTTCCCTTTCAACATCAGTGCTCTGAAGCAAACCCTGGTGTTGGATAGCGTGATGAATGAAACGCTGAGGCTCGGAGCTACACCCATGCTGGTACGAGCAGTAAAGAGCAATTATGTCCTTAAGATGGCAAATGGGCAGCAGTATGTCGTCCGTCCGGGGGACAAAATTGCTCTCTTCCCTTACCTCTCTGTACACATGGACTCTCACATCCACTCCGACCCCATGCATTTTAAGTATGATCGATTTCTCAACCCCGATGGGAGCCGAAAAGTTGATTTTTATAAGAAAGGGAAAAGGATTCATCACTATGCCATGCCTTGGGGTTCTGGGGTCTCTATCTGTCCTGGAAGATTCTTCGCCCTCGGTGAGATGAAACTCTTCATTTTGCTTATGGTGACCTACTTTGACCTTGAGCTGGTAGATCCAGAGCTAGCCATCCCCTCTCTGGACCCAAATCGTTGGGGTTTCGGGACATCTCAACCCACTTACGATGTACCTTTTCGTTACCGCCTGAAGCCTTTGCAGTAGTGATTTCAGCCAAGCCTCGCTGCCAGCCTGGACTACAAAGGAGGTTTCCTTTTTGTCTGTCACATTATTATGGTTTTGTTGTTAATTCTGGGCTGGGCTTTCTTTTCCTTAAGGCTATCTCTCTACCACTTTGAGCCACAGCACCACATCTGGCTTTTTTCTTTTCCCCCTGCGGTTCATTGGAGATAAAGAGTCTCACACACGGACTTTCCCACCTAGGCTGGATTCGAACTGTGATCCTCAGATATCAGCCTCCTGAGGAGCTAAGATGATGGGATGAGCCATCAACACCCAGCACAAAGCAATTGCTCTTCCTATTGCTGGACAGTTACTCCAGGAAGTCTTTTGGGGTCTCTTCCTTCCCATTCCAGAACCCACACCCACCCTGTGTCCCCTTAAACTTGTTTGTTTGTTTTATCACTGTCACCATGCATCTGCAACCTATCATGGCTCTTAATGTCTTGATGTCTTTATTTTTTTTTAAGCCAGTCCTGGGGCTTGAACTCAGGGCCTGAGCACTGTCCTTGGGCTTTCTCAAGGCTAGAGCTCTACCACTTGAGCCACAGCACCACTTCTGGCTTTTTCTGTGTATTTGGTACTAAGGACTCGAACCCGGGTCTTTGTGCCTGCTAGGCGAGTGCTATATCACATTCACAATCCCTCTCTTGATGTCTTCTGTCCCCTGGCCCAAAACATAATCCACCAAATTAAATTGGTAGATTCCCTAATGCCAGTCTCTGCTCGTTTATTTTATGTCTTTTTTTTTTTTTCCTTTGTCAGTTATAGGGCTGGAACTCAGGGCCTTAGCACCAGCGCACGTGCACACACACACACACACACACACACACACACACGCTGGTGACAAGCCAGGGTTGGTGTCTCTTATCTGCATACCATCTGCTCTCACATATGTGCATTTCAGGTACAAAGTCAGAGGCTGCTGGCGCCTGTGGAAAGAGTCCAGAGTTAACATTTCATCAAACTGGCAGGTAAACAGAACAAAAGTCCCTCGTGGGCAAGGTTTCCGAAGCTTCACAAGCGTTATCTTCCATGTCTTCCAGCTCATCCCGTCCATGGTGTCATCCCCAGGAGCTAGGGAAGGAGCTCAGAGGGAGGGAGAGAAGGGAGACTAGATGGGAGATGAACGAGAGAGGAGGGAGGAAAGGAAAAGGGATGAAGAAGGAAAAAAGGAAGAAGAGAGGAAGGCTGGAAGGAAGAGGCGAGGGGAGGGAGGGACAGAAGGAGGAAGAATGGAGGGCAGAGAAAGAAATGAAGGGGGGGAGGAAGGGAATTGAATATAATGACCCAGAGTAATATCATGGTTCTAGAAGACGGGCACATGAATGGAAGCAGCGTTACCACAAAAGGGGCGGTGGGTGACGTTGCTTCAGCTCCCCGTGTCTCACACAGGGACTTGAGATCCACAATACAAACAAGTTCTCAAGGTCTCACAATTATTTATTTATTTTTTTGCCAGTCCTGGGTCTTGAGCTCAGGGCCTGAGCACTGTCCTTGGACTTTCTCAAGGCTAGAGCTCTACCACTTGAGCCTCAGCACCACTTCCGGCTTTTTTCTATGTATGTGGTACCAAGGAATTGAACCCGGGTCTTTGTGCATGCTAGGCAAGCACTCTGTAGGCACGAAGACCCAGGTTCAATTCCTCAGAACCACATACATAGAAAAAACCAGAAATGGTGCTGTGGCTCAAGTGGTAGAGCTCTAGCCTTGAGAAAGTCCAAGGACAGTGCTCAGGCCCTGGGTTCAAGCCCCAGGACTGATTAAAAATGTTTTTTTCTTCTTAAAAATGAGTCTGACAAGGTAGAAGTTGGATCAAAGGTTTATTTCAATGGAACAGGATAAAGCAGGGAGAAGGGAGGGGTAAAATTAGAAAACCATTTCCTCCTCCCCATGTAAGAAATGAAAGTCAAGAATCGCAATGGTAGAGTGCCTGCCTAGCACGCATGAAGCCCTGGGTTTAATTCCTTACTACCCACATACATAGAAAAAGCCAGAAGTGGTGCTGTGGCTCAAGTGGTAGTCTTGTGCAAAAAAAAAAAGAAGCTCAGGGACAGTGTCCAGGCCTTGAGATCAGGCCCCAAGACTGGCAAAAACCAGAAACCACCCAGAAGTAGTGTATAATGGACGCAAACTATCCCAACAGCTTAAGAGAGGCCACTGAAACCTAAAAGTAGCCAAATGACGTCGAGAATGAGAAAACTTCCAGTAATGGCAAAGAAAGCCCAGAACCAATTCCTAAGGTTGTCAGCATAATCATTCAGCCCTAAGGAACAGCATGGGGGGTTCAAGACCAGCCCAGAACTCAGCTACACACCGTTCTCCTCTTCTCCAGCCCCCAGTGTGTCAGAGCCATTGAGTTTCACTGCTCCCCAAGTCTCTCCTCTCCAAGGTCATCCAAGGTGATCACTTCTTCCTGGGCTGTGTGCCTGCTACTACCAGACCAGGTGGATGGTGGGGTGCGGGCTGAGTCCTGAGAAACTGGGGATCCTTTGAGCATTGTAGTCAGGAAAGTCTTCAGGTACTGGCGGAAACAGTAACTGGAGAAGGCGTAGAGAAGTGGGGTGACACAGCAATGGAAGAATGCAAAACTCTCAGTCACTTGTAAGGCATAATCCAGACGTATACTACTGACACAGGTCCCGAACACGTGGAGATCCACCAGAGAGTACAGAAATAAAGTCAGATTGTATGGGAACCACATCACAAAAAAAGCTACCACCAGGCCTACAATCATCCTGACAGCCCGACCTTGGCCTGGGGGCTTCAAGCGGACTAGAACACAACCGATCCTCACATAGACAAAACTCATGATGAAAAATGGAAGGAGAAAACCCAGAAGGTTCTGCTGGAATCGCAGGAAAAGCTTCCAGGTGGTTCCATGACCCCCAAAATCTGCATAACAGTTCCACACATGTGGGGGTTCTTCTGATACCTGCATAAAGACCATGTCAGGGATAGAAATAGCCAGAGCCACAACCCATACCACGGCTGTTAGCAGAAGACTCGCACTTGGGGTTCTCAGCCTGTGGCGGGGCTGAGAGCGAACAATCTCTAAATATTTGTGCAGGCTCAAACAACTAATGAGAAAGATGCCACTGTAAAAATTAACGGTGTACAAAACACTCACCAATTTGCACAACACATTTCCAAACACCCAATGCCAGGCCACAGAAATCGCCCAAAATGGCAACGTCACCACAAAACATAGATTCGAGATGGCTAGATTGATCAGGTAGATTTCCGTGGCTCGCTTCCGTGGCACGTGGCGAAGCAAAATCACCAGAAGCAGAAGATTTCCACTCAAGCCCAGCACAAAGATCAGGCCATAGATGAGCGGGAGAAAGATTCTACCAAACGACTGGACATCTTCTTTCCTGCAAAGCAGAAATTCGATGCCTTCCAGATAGTCTTCGTAGGTGGACTGATTTGTAGGGGTGGCATCACTGGGGATGATTAGAAGTGGTGAGGTGGTAGAGGCCATATTAGACAATGATCCCCCCGTGGTGAGATTCTGCAGGGACATGGGAGGGGAGAAAGGAAGCAAAATGTCGTGAGATGGAGCTGGGAATGTGGCCTGGTGGTAGAATGCTCACCTAGCATTCAGGAAGCCCCGGGTTCGAGTCTTCAGTACCACAGACAGAAAAAGCCAGAAGTGGTGCTGTGGCTCAAGTGGTAGAGCTCTAGCCTTGAACATAGAGAGGCTCAGGGATAACACCCAGGCCCTGAGTTCAAGCCCCAGGACTGACTGGAAAAAAAAAAAAAAGAAGAGAAAAAAATAGTGAGAATTGGTATGGTCTCATCTCTCTATTACTTCTGGGTATGTGTGTGTGTGTGTGTCTGTGCATGGGGGGAAAGAGAGAGAGAGAGGGAGAGAGTTGGAAGCTTGAACTCAGAGCCTGGGTGGTATCTTTGACCTTCCTTTTCATTCTTCTCAGTCCTGGGGCTTGAACTCAGAGCCTGGGCTCAGTCCCTGAGCTTCTTTTGCTCAAGGCTAGCACTCTGTCACTTGAGCCTTAGCACCACTTCCAGCTTTTTTCTATGTATGTGGTACCGAGGAATCAAACCCGGGTCTTCATGCATGCATAGGCAAGCACTCTACCACTAGGCCAAACTCCGGCCCTGTTTTCTGTGTTCTTTACATTCAAGTAGCTTGTGCTTGTCAAAGGAAAGAGGCACATTTAGTGGATCTCTGTAAGGACCAATTTGGGGGGGGGGGAGGCTAGAGGAGTTACCTGGCATGCTGGTAATTATTTAAATTTGGCTTGCTTATGCTGCAATAAATTTTGAGGTCTTTCTATTGATCTCTGCTCTATGGAGCTCTTCCCAGAAAAATAAAACAAACTAAACTTTCTGGATGTCCTTGAACCTTCACTATTTGTTATATGAACCCAGGTGTCTTCGGAGTTCTTGCCTGGATTTCTCTTTTTCTCATTAACAATATCAAAATGGAGTTAAGTTTGGTCCAGAATGAGGCTCAAGCTATTTTGTCTCGTAGCTCAACAGCAAATTAATGTAAAGGCTAGTGGCAGGTGTCTTAAGGCCTATGCCAAATAATGTTATATTTTATCAGCGGGTTCAAAATCCACTGGGCACGATGGCGCATGTCTATAATCCTAGCTACTCAGGAGGCTGAGATCTGAGGATCGATGTTCAAAGCCAGCCTGGACAGGTTGAGACTCTTGATTCCCATTAACCAGAAAAAATAAAAAGGCACAAATGTAAGTGTGAAAGTAAACGCTAATGGAAAGCCAGGGGCCCTGAGTTCAAGACCCAATACCAAATTAAATTTCTTTGGGTTGGTTTTTAATTGACTTTCTTCTCTATTCCTCCCCCACCCCTCTCTCTCATCAATCGTGGGCTTAAACTCTGGGTCTGGACCTCTTCAGCTCAAGGCTAACCCTCTACCCCTTGAGCCACAGTACCACTTTCAGCTTTTTCTGTGTGTGTGGTACCGAGGAATCAAACCCCCGGGTCTTCATACATGCTAGGCAAGCACTCTACCACTAGGCCAAACTCCCAGCCCCCATCTGTATCTCCAATAAACTACTCAGAAAAAAAAAAAAAAAAAGCCAGAAGTGGAGCTCAAGTGAGAGAGCACACAAAAGCTCAGGTATAGTGGTAGAAAATAATCACAACAGGGGCTGGGAGTTTGGCCTAGTGTTTAAAGTGCTTGCCTAGCATGCATGAAGACCCGGGTTCGATTCCTCAGTACCACATACATAGAAAAAAGCCGGAAGTGGTGCTGAGGCTCAAGTGGTAGAGCTCTAGCCTTGAGAAAGTCCAAGGACAGTGCTCAGGCCCTGAATTCAAGTTCAAGGACTGGCACGCGCACGTGCACACACACACACATACACACACTCATCTTGGTCTTATGCCTTCCTTAGCCTATTTGCCTCCTCTTTTCCTATGGTCCTGGGGTCTCCTGGCTCTTGAACCCCCAGCTCCCCTCCTCCCCCTCTCCTTCCCTCCCCCCCAGCACTGGGGTTGGCTGGTACAGCAGCTGGAAGGGTGAAAAGTGCAAGAGTCCCACTAGCAGTGAGGATGGTGTAAGAGACAGGGTTCGGGCGAGAAGGGACCACAGCCAGTCACACGTGCTCCTCTGAGCTGCCAGTCCCTGGCCTTGAACTTCACTTAGTATCTCCGTGTCCCTGACTCTGGCTTTAGCAAACAATGAGACTGACAAATGCAGGGGAAACAAAACAAAACAATAAAAATCAAAGGGAGGTCAGGGTTAGTGAGACCGATCTTGAAGGTCCATCTTCTACAAACTCTCCTGAATCCAGAACCCGCAAGGCCTCCATGCAAATCCCAAAACCCCTCTGTCTCTGTGGTGTCCGTGACTCACACCCGGCACCCTACCTACTCCAGAGGCTGAGATCTAGAGGATCTTGGTTCAAAGCCAGCCTGGGCAGGAAATTCTGTGAGACTCTAAGCTCCAATAAACTATTCCAAAAAAAAAAAGCCACAAGTGGGGCTGTGGCTTAAGTGGTGAGCCTTAGCGTTGAGCACAGAGACTGACTCAGGGACAGAGCCCAGGCCCTGAGTTCAAGCCCCAGGAGTAGCAAAAAAAAAATCATAATAAATTAAAAATCCACCCATCCACCAGCACAAAATAAATCAATAAAATGGACCACTAAATCTCTTCCTTCTTACAACCCTGCCACACACCCCCTTTCTCCTCTGCCCCCAGTTGTTTTCAAGGTACTCACAGTCGATCAGGATCACCTCCGGATTGCTCCAGGCCTGGCTTTAGGGGAGCAGGAGGGGGGATTGCCTGGCTCCCCTCTGTGTCCTAATGATTTTCCAGGGTGGCTGCCTTTGTCCCCAGAACTGGCATGTAAGCAATCACAGCAAAGGGTGCGTCTCCCTTCCTCCCTTCCTCCCTCCCTCCGTCTCCTCATTTTTTCCTTTCCTGCTTTTCCACTCAGCCACATGGAGAACTATACAGAGCCAGAATTCCCCTCCTGTAAGTTATGGCCCCACCCCACGCCAGCTCTGTCCCTACAAGCTTAGTGATAGAGGAATCTGATGGCTCACAACCTTCTCCCGTCACAGACAGAGGCCCTGTGGTAACGCCTGGAAGCAACACTGGAGAGAAAGTGGGAGGGTTAAGGCGTCCATTTTGCCTGGGCTGAGCTTAGGACAAGTCTTCTCTGCTGTCCCTCCCCCCCCCCATGTCTTCATTTTTCATCTTGGCCAGCTGTGGCTAGGGGAAAAAATAAATAAAATGTTAATGAACCAGGTAGCTGATGGCTCACACCTGTCATCTGAGCTGCTCAAGAGGCTGAGATCTGAGGATCATGGTTCGAAGCCAGCCTGGACTGGAAAGTCAGTGAGACTCTTAGCTCCCATGAACCAGCTTTAAAAAGAAGTGTTTTACAAAGGTCCTGGTGATTTGTAAGCTGTTGTAGCTGCAGGAAGCTGTTTTTACATTATTATTATTATTATTATTATTATTTCTGGCCCTGTGTCCTGGGGCTTGAACTCAGAACCCAAACTGCTTTTGTTCAGGGCTAGTAATCTCAAGCCACAGAGCCATTCTAGCTTTCTCTGTGATTCTTTGGAGATAAGAGTCTCATGGGCTTTCCTGCCCACTTAACTGAAAATTTGGGACTTTGGGTTTACTGTGTAGATGCTCTGGGCCAGGCCTTCAGTCTTTCCCTCTTTTGTTTTTCAGGTAGGGTCTTGTGTGGGCC
Source organism: Megascapheus bottae (assembly GCF_031878675.1). Taxonomy (NCBI): domain Eukaryota; kingdom Metazoa; phylum Chordata; class Mammalia; order Rodentia; family Geomyidae; genus Megascapheus; species Megascapheus bottae. Next base: position 9,315,293 of record NC_143540.1, on the reverse strand, counting down.
TTGGAATGTGAGTCTCCCAATCTTGCCTCTCAAATACAATATAGGAAGGGGCCAGCCTCTCAATGGCTGATCAAACAGTCCGGGTTAATTACCCAGACTTTCTGAGTCACTGGTTTCTCATCTCACTCCAGGTTGTTGGTGTGTGTGTTTTAAAAATAAGAATTAACGAATTCCTTGGCATAGTTATTTGGGTCTTTTCCAGGCCCTGGTATAAATAAACTTAATGATTAAATGAGTTTACTCAAGGCACTGAGGATGAGATCCTTGAACTGTTGTAGAAAGAGGACAATGATAAACCACAGTGCTTGGGGCCCCAGCATTGGGGTGGGGGGGGTAGAGAAGGTGGGGGGAGATTCAGATCCTTAGAATCTACCAATTAGCCCTGTTACTCAGGAGGCTGAGCTATGAAGATGATTCATCTCCAGCTGGGAGAGAGAAGTCGGTGAGACTCTCATCTCACCTCTCACTAAACACCCAGAAAATTAAAAGTAGTGGGGGGGGGGTGCAACTCAGATGGTTAAGGAGCCTCAGCCTTGAGTAAAAAGAAAAAGAAAGAAAGAAAGAAAGAAAGAAAGAAAGAAAGAAAGAAAGAAAGAAAGAAAGAGAAGGGATCCGGATGCCAGTGACTCACGCCTGTCATCCTAGCTACTCAAGAGATGAGATCTGAGTGAGGATCGTGGTTCAAAGCCAGCCAGGGCACTAAAGTCCATAAGCCTTGTATCTCTCATGAACTACCAGAAAAATCTGAATTCAAGCCTTACAACATTAAAAAAAAAAAAAAGTGAAAGGATGGCGTTTAGGCTCTGAGTTCAAGTCCCAGTGCCAGAATACACACACACACACACACACACACACACACACACACACACACACACACACACAGAGAGAAACCACAAAATAGCTAGAAGTTCTAGGAAAAGATCAACGAATCATCTCTCTCCCCACACTATTACCTTTCTCTCCCTGCCTTTGTGGTCCCACCCCTAGATCTCCTGGGGTACCATCCCCCCCCCACCTACCTCCACAGTCACTGTGTGAAGAATTCATTCAAGCCTAGCTGGGAAAAATAGCATCCTGGCCAGTTCTTCCTCGAGGCTGTGTGACTCTGTCTGCAAGCTCTTCCTGCTTTAAGTCTGGGATGTTCCCTCCTGCCTGGGTTTCCTCCTTCCCACCCGTGGGGCCATTCTGGGGCCATTCGCTGCTGCTTCTGTTGGCCAGTGAGTGAAATTCAAATGACATCCCTCCACCATCACCACACACACACACATACACACACCACACCCAAATGAGAGAGAAGCACCCCTCCTTCCAGAAGGGAAAGACTAATGAGTGACTTTTAGAAATCAAGCTCTTTGGCACGAATGTGCCAACAACTGAGCCAAGACAACCAGTACCCAGTGTCCAGACCCCAGGGCCTTAGACTCACTCCTGTCACCCACCTGAATGGCTTTCCTTAGCTGGATACCTTCCCCAACAGGAACGAATCTACCTCCAATCTTTACCCAGAGCCTTTCTCCTCAGCCAGGACTCTTACCCAGGAACCTCGAAGCTGTGCTGCCTGCATGCAAACAGCCGAATTATCATCCATGTCTGATTGCCTAAGCTTTCACTAACCAATTTTTCCCTCCTTCTCGCCTCATCAACCCCATCCTGGATGCCAGTTTGGGTGGTCAGTGTTTTAATCTAGTTGGGAGCTCTCAGAAAGAGGCTGGGAGTGTGGCCTAGTGGTAGAGTGCTTGCCTAGCATGCACGAAGACCCGGGTTCAATTCCTCAGTACCACATACACAGGAAAAAAAAAAAAAACAGGGAACTGAGTGTCCCCAGAGAGACCTGACTTTCTGGGTTATGAACTGGAGATAAGAGTCTCATAGACTTTGCTGCCTCCCAAACTGGCTTTAAATCAGGATCCTCAGATCTCAGACTCCTGAGCAGCTGACAATTATAAGCACTGGGGTCATTAACACAGCCTGAGTTCTATCCCTGAGTCTCTTTATGCTCAAGGCTAGTCACTCTGCCACTTGCTGAATGGCAGCTAGAATTTCAGGGGTGAGCCACCAGCCTCAGGCTTCTTTCCCTCCTTTAAAACTTGGAATTTGCCTTTAGAAAGAATTAGCTATGCACTGCTGGCTCACATCTGTTATCCTAGCCCCTCAGGAGGCTGAGACCTGAGGATCACGGTTCAAAGCCAGCCCTGGGCAGGAAAGTCCATGAGACTCTGATCTCCAGTAAACCACCTAAAAAGCAGAAGTGGCACTGTGGTGCCAAGTGATAAAGTGCTAGCCTTGAGCTGAAGAGCTCAGGGGTAGCGCCCAGGCCCTGAGTTCAAGCTTCATAACTGGCCAAAAACAAGAATTAGGCCTCACTGTTCATTTCCATCTGGACTAATGGATAATTTACTTATTTGATTTTATTTATTGTGAGGACTGAACTCAGTGCCTTTGCACTACACCCTTTCCCTGACTGAAATCCCCAACTCTCTGAAAGGGAATTTAGTATCATATGATTGTCTCATTTCTCTTGCTGGCTTAATGGTCTCCTCTGCTCCTAAAACTATCTCAACCCTTCTGTTTCCTGGGAGGGTGCTTTTTTTTTTCAGGATGGTAGTCAAAGAAATAGTTATCTGTCCCGGTGTCTTCAAATGGCTGCTGTGTGGTGTGCAGGCCAGGTGGCTTGGGGAGGGGGAGGATAAGAGTCCTCACAGATTTTTGCTGCCCTGGCTGGCTTTGAACTGCCATCCTCAGCTCACAGCCTCCTCAGAAGCTGGAATGACAGGCGTCAGCCATTGGCTCACACTCTAAAATCTAGGCTGTTCTTAGTCTTTTTGCTACCACGATACTGGGGCCATCCAGGCAGCAGATAACGTTGCCTAAATTCTTTCAAAATGGGAAAGGAAATCAGTTTTGGCCAGGGGATGGTTACCAGCTGTTTTTTCCACCAACTACAAGCCGAGCCAAAACCAGAGAAAGAGCCAGGGAAATAAATACCAAATACCAGCTCCAGAAATGGGGCTCAGGCAAATGCTGAAAGTAGAAGCCCATGTGTATGTAAGTGTAGGGGGGGTGGGAGGGAGATAGTCCTGGGGCCTGAATTCAAGAGCTTTGCTCTCTTGCTTGCCTTTTCTTCCAGTTAAGTGTGGTCTTCTACTGCTTGAGCCATCCATCCGTCTACTTCCAGCTTTTTGCTGGTTCATGAAAAGTTAAGAAGCTCTAATGATTTCCACCCCCCCTGCCTTCAGGGGCTGGCTTTGAACTGCGATCCTCAGATCTCAGTTTCCCTGAGTAGGTAGGATTACAGGCGTGAGCTACTGAGCCCAGTCAACTTAAACTTTCTAAAGCACACATTAGGCCCTGAAGTTTGAAAACTCAGATATATATATATATATATATATATATATATATATATATATATATATATATTCACTTTGACTAGATGTCCAGAATTTCTGGCTAATGTCTTCTGAGCATGCTCCATTGGTGGGGTGCAGAGGCAGGGTGGAGACAGGAAGGAACTCCCTCTCCTTCCATTTCCTCCTTTTGTGCCTCCTCCCCGCTCTGACCACACCAGATTTGAGCTGTCACCTGTCTCAGGATCTTTTGCTTGGGGCTTGGGGGGGAGGGGCGGTGAAGGTACTCGGGAGGCTGAGGTCTGAGGACGGAAGTTAGAAGCTAGTCTGTGAAGAAAAGTCTATGTGACTCTTATCTCTGAGGAACCACCAAAAAGGAAGCACTGGGAAAGAGTGAGGGAGCAGAAGACACGGTATGACAGACTCATGTGTATCTATATATCACCTCTATGGTAATAATAAATTAATGATAACAATTTGGGGGTCAGTTCTGGAGCTTGAGCCTCTCTGTGCTCAATGCTAGCGCTCTACCACTTGAGCCACAGCCCCACACCAGGCATTTCTGAGTAGTTTATTGGAGATAAGAACCTCATGGACTTGCCTGTCAGGGCTGGCTTTGAACTACGGGCCTCAGATCTCAGCCTCTTGAGTAGCTAGGATGACAGGCGTGAGCCACCAGCGCCTGGCTAATAATTATAATAATAAATAAGCGAGAAGTGGAGCTATGGTTCAAGTTGGTAAAGTGAAAAAGGCGAAAGGGCAGTGCCTAGGCCCTGAGTTCAAACCCAGGGACTGGCATACCCACCCACCCACATACAAAATGGCAATGCCACAGGACTCACTCTTGGACTTATGCTCAAATCTGTCTCCTGGGTCTGTTTCAGGGTGATGACCCCACCAGCCCCCACTGTGACAGCTATGTACCTAATGCTCCTCAAAAATTGTCCCTAAGGTGAATCTAGAGTGAATCATATTGAGTGAGACAAGTCAAGACCAAAGGAACAAAAGGCGCATGGTATCCTTAATATGTGGCGATTAGATCCAAACAGTACAAGAGTGAGGATGCATATTTGCGTACCCAATGCTATGGACACGGTATTGGAAATATAAATACAACTACATAGACATAAAAGTTTATGACTCTATAGACATAATGTTTTATTACATAGATTAATATGTATCTATGACATACAAACCCTCAGCCAAATTTTAATTATGTTCTAAAATCTAAATGCCAATGATTGTATATAGAGATTCCTTTCTTGATTCCTTGTTTGTTAAACACGTCATTTGAAACATGATGTAAAAATCAATGTGAATTAATTCTTTAATTAAAAAAAAAAGATATAAAAAAAAAATTTGTCCCTAAGGTCATCAACCCCTGGGATATAACTCAGCAGTGAGGAATGCTGAACCAAATCCCCAGGTGAGAAGACCAGACCCATCTAAGCCCCGCCCATGCACTCCAAGCCACACCCATACATTCTAAGTCACTCCCACACACGCCAAGCCACGCCCACATGTTCTGAGCCACGCCCACATGCTCAAGCCACGCCCATGCACCCTAAGTCACGCCATACACTCCAAGCTAAGTCCATGCACTCTAAACCACGCCCCTTCCCTCATGCCCTAGGGAAGGGACCTGGCTCTTGGCACCAACTGGGCTAGACCAGATCCCTTCATATTTGGGGGGGGCTGGTGGCCCCAGAGCGAGGAAAACATGTGAGGTAAGAATTAAAACAAAAACCCAAACCCTGGAACTGGAAAGATGAGGCAATGTTTGGAAGCAGAAACCCTGGGTGTGGGCTTGCAGCCTGACTGACACTGGGGGCTGGGGAGGATTTGGGGGAGACCCCAGGGGGGTAGTTTGAACTCATGTACACTTTTTCCTCTTAGATAATGCAGTCCCCACCCCATTCCCTCCCCCATCCCTGCCTCCCACACTTAAGACTGGAAGCCATCTGGGCCTAGGGCCCAGGGCCACTGTTTAAAATCCATCTTATTACCCAGACACCCAGCACTGCCCCCCTCCCCCCCACCCCTGGGGCCTGTACCACACTGTAGAGAGAACCAGAGAGAACCCGGGTTTTACACAGCAGGCCCAAAGTCCAGGAGTCTTGAGTTAGTTAAGTCCAGCCACTCCCCCCCACACCCGCAGACATTGGCTTCATGTTGAGACTAGGGGTGAGGGGGTGGGAGCAGGAGAGGGAGAGAAAGTTTTGAAGAATTAAAAGAAGTTCAAAGTCACAGGTATATGGCCTGGCTCAATCTTTGTGCCTGGAGGAGGAATTCTGGAAAAGTTATTTATTATTGAACTGGAGCCAGAACAACATGATCTCCTGAGTTTGAAGACTTATTTTTTTTTTGTTTTTTGGTGGGGGGGAAGCCATGTGTGATAAGAAAACTCTCACAAAAAATCATTACACAGCATGTTTCCTATTTACATCTGGTGTGAGGTTTTTTTTTGTTTTGTTTTGTTTTTTGCCAGTCCTGGGCTTGAACTCAGGGCCTGAGCACTGTCCTTGGGTTTTCTCAAGGCTAGAGCTCTACCACTTGAGCCTCAGCACCACTTCCAGCTTTTTCTATGTATGTGGTACTGAGGAATCGAACCCTAGTCTTTGTGCATTGCCTCTGGTTTATTGTCTTTGACATATTGACTCTGACTCATTATGTATTTTCATAATCCCCCTTGTGGCTGCCACTTGGAGTATTATCCAGAATTAAAAGGGTGTGGCATTTTTTAGGCCTTTTCCCTCAGATACTCTCTGTGTCATCTCTGTGTTCCACACGGGGCCTTATCTGAGCCGGGAGCCATCTGAGAATTTTGTGGCTCAAGACAGCCATTTGCAGTGAGTTTCACCCTTTAGCAAGCTTGGCCACAGGGCCTGAGGCCTGTACTGCTAGATGAATGCTTTTTAACCCTTCTATTTTGTTTGATTTTTTTGATGATCTTAGGGTTTGAATTTGGAGCTTTGCCCTTCTTAGACAGGTTATTCTACCACTTGAGCCACATGCGCAATGCTTTTTGCTTTATTATTATTTATTTTGCCAGTCCTTGGGCTTGAACTCAGGGCCTGGGCACACTCCCTGAGCTTCTTTGGCTCAAGGTTAGCACTGTACCACTTGAACCATTGCACCACTTCCAGCTTTTACTGTGTATGTGGTAACGGGGACTCAAACCCAGGGCTTTGTACATGCTAGGCAAGCACTCTAGCACGAAGCCACATTCCCAGCCCACCATTGCCACTTTTGTAACTCACTCCTATCAGAATTACATTTCTTTTGTATTGTTTCCAAAACACTGACTTCCTGCCTGTAGAGACTCTTTGGGGGATTTAGCAAGCACCTCACCCTCTTTTCTAGTTATCAGTTCAAAAGTGGGTTTCCAGGAAAGCCATGGGAAAAGCGGAGAATAAGAGAAGACAAATAAGAGGCAAGAGACTCAGACACTCTATATCCGGGACCCTTTAGTTCAGCCAGGAATCCTTATCTTAGTATGTAAGAGATCTGGGAGTTATTGTATGTGGAACAAGATTAGATTCTGTAACTAATCTGGGAGGAATGGGACATTTCCTTCCATTGAGATGTGACCCCTGATTCTTGTCACCAAAAAATATCCTGAGAGTGTCATTTCACAATCCTAGCAGACATGTCAAAGTATTTATGATTACCACTTCCCGGACATAATTTTGTTTCTTCCCCCTGCCCTCCCCCCCGAATCATGGCTGGTTGTGGTATTTATGACTTTAATAAAGACATGTATTGGGCCGGGAGTTTGGTCTAGTGAAAAAACATCCAAGGACAGTACTCAGGCCCTGAGTTCAAGCCCCACAACTAACAAAAAATAAATAAATAAAGACATATATTTGCACAGTATTTAAAAAAAAAAAATCCAGTATAGCTGGGTGATGGTGGCTCACGCCTCTCATCCTGGCTACTGAAGGAGGCTGAGATCTGAAAATCACAGTTCAAAGCCAGCTCAGGCAAGAAAATCTATGAGACTCTTATCTCCAATGAACCACCTAAAACCCAGAAGTATAAAACATTATCCTTGAGAAAAAAGGCTCCCAGGGCTGGGAAGGTGGCTTAGTGGTAGAGTACTTGCCTAGCATGCACAAAGCCCTGGGCTCGATTCCTCGGTACCACATAAACTGAAAAAGCCAGAAGTGGCACTGTGGCTCAAGTGGTAAAGTGTTAGCCTTGAGCCAAAGAAGCTCAAAGACAGTGTCTAGGCCCTGAGTTCAAGCCCCAGGACTAGCAAAAAATAAAAAAAATGCTCAGGAATAGAGCCCAGGACCTGAGTACAAATCTCACGACTGACCCCAAAAAAATACAGTCTTCATAACTAAATTTTAATCATTTCGCTGGGAATTGTATACATTTTCATTCCTTGCATTTTAAAACATGATTCTGTGATGGATCCACAGAATATACACACGCACCATCTAGTGGACATCCGCGGAAATGCAGCACCAAGATTTCAACTAGGGAAAGGGCCTTGGCCTTCACTTTAGAACCTTCTGGGTGGTCCTGGGTGAATTTGGGATGATAGGGAGCAGATTCAGAGCTCAGAAACAGGTTAAACTATTCCATCAAGGCTGAGGCTAGCCCTTTTATCCTCCTGCTGAGGGCTGAGCTCGGTCAGGCTGAGGAGAAGGAATCTCTGTGATGAGAGAGGTAAGAAATGAGAAGAAGGAGGCTAGGAGGCCAGGATTGGAAATCAACTTTACAGGAAAGTGCTGGTATTAGTCCAGGCACTGAGCAGGTCAGGGACATGAGGCCCAGTTAATTCGATTTGCCCATGGTAGAACCAAGGTTTGAACTAAGATCTTTCTGGCTGCAAAATCCCGTTCTAAATCACGACTGTATATAAAGTGTCTGATGGTGTGTTGTATCTGTGCACACGTGCATGAGTGTGTGTTAGTATCAAGACTGGTTCAGAACCTCAATCTCTTGCTTAGCTTTTTTTTTTTTTTTTGCTCAAGACTGGAGCTTTACTGCTTGAGCCACGCCTCTACTTCCAGCTTTTTTTTTGTTGTTTTTTGGCAATTAAGAGATGAGTCTATTGCACTCTTTCTGCCCAGCCTGGCTTCAAACCTTGATCCTCAAGGTCTCAGTCTCCTACATAGCTAGGATTATAGGTATGAATCAGTTCCTGGCATCAGCTGGGATGAACATTCCTGAGAAAGTCTTAGTCATCGGGGGTTTAAAAAAGAACTATTTACCTGGATCCTTTGCGTCACACCCAGTGGACTTATCTTGTTGGAGAGTTGACACACCTAGGTGAGCATACCAACAGTGATTTTCCTGGGCCAGGCCTCTACCAAAGTCCAGATATGTCACTCTGTAGTTTGGCATAGGTGAAATGTGGATCTTTGCAGGTACCAGTGGTACCTGCCTCTCTTCCTAGCTACTCAGGAGGCTAGGACCTGAGGGTCACAGTTCAAGACAGTGAAGTCTGTGAGACTTTTATTTATTTTGCTAGTCCTGGGCCTTGAACTCAAGGCCTGGGCATTGTCCCTGAGCTTTTCTGTTCAAGGCTAGCGCTTTACCACTTGAGCCACAGCGCCACCTGTGGTTTTTTTTTCTGTGTATGTGGTACTGAGGAATGGAACCCAGAGCTTCATGCATGCTAGGCAAGCCCTCTACCACGAAGCCACATTCCCAGGCCCTCTGTGAGACTTTTATCTCCAAAGAACCATCCAAAAAGCCAGAAGTGGAGCTGTGGCTGGAGTGGTATAAGCAGTATACAAAAACTTGGAGACAACACCCTGAGTTTAAGCCCCAATATGGCACACACATGGCTCGCACAGTGTATCTTGTATATTCTAATTTCTGTGGCTTCCTGTGTTTTTTCCCTTCCAGTATTCATCTTCATGTCCTTTTCGGAGGGACCGATGGGGTTGTGTCAGGAAACCTGACCAAGATAATAGGAGAAAGATCCCATTCATCATGAGATGATTCTGATCTTACAAGTCCACAATTGCTTGGTTTTTCCTTCCGAAGAAAATTCTATTTTTCAAGCTAGGCCACTGGTAGCTCATACCTGAAATCCTAGCTACTCGGGAGGCTGAGTTGTGAGGATTGCCAATCTGAGTCGGCCTCGACAAACCTGCGAGACTATCTCCAATTAACCCTCAAAACTTGACAGAGGTGCAAATGTAGCTCAAGTGGTAGAGCACCAACTTGAGTGAAAAAGCCAAATGAGAGTTCAAAGCCCTGGGTTCATGCTCTAAGATCGCCACAAAATAAAGAATCCTATTTTCAAAAGTTATTAGGGAGCTGGGGGGCTCATGCCTCTCATCCTAGCTACTCAGGAGGCTGAGATCTGAGGATCTCGGTTCGAAGCCAGTCCTGGGTACAAAAGCCCAGGAGACTTTTATCTTCAATTAACCAACAGGAAGCCAAAAGTGGGGCTGTGGCTCAATGTGGCAGGCCACAGCCTTGAGCTGAAGAGCTCAGGGACAGCGCCCAGGCCCAGAGTTCAAGCCCCACGACCACCACCAACCAAAAAGTTACTAAGGAAAAGAGTTGATATAATCTGGGTTGATAACCTTTATCATTACACTATATTCCTGATAAGAGAGATCTAAGTAATTCCCAGTTAACTCCAGAAACCTGTCTTTATCCTTAATTACATAGAATACATCTAATTGGCCCTCGCGTCTCCATTTTTTTTTTCTATACTGGAGCTTGAACTCAGAGCCTCATGCTTTCATTTGTTTTTTTTTGTTTTTGTTTTGTTTTTTTCATTCAAGGCTGGTATTTTATCCCCGGAACCACACCACCACTTTCAGCTTTTTGCTGTTCCAGTGAAGACAGAATCTCCGATTTCTGGACTGGCCTTGAACTGTGATCTTTCAGAACTCAGCTTCCTGAGTAATAATGGATTATAAACTTGAGCCACTGGTCCAAATTTTATATCCCAAGACCTTCCATTGGTATGAGCAATTTCATACAGGTGGCTCAAGGGGATTAAAGCAAATAATAAAAACAGGCCTCTCAAACGGTTGCTTTTTAGAAGTGACTCTTAGCATTCCATCTGACTTTCCTTCCAAGGAAAAGAAAATGTAAGAGAAGCAATCCTTGCACCAATCTCAGTGGGATTAGTGTACAACTAGAGCTCTTTCTCTGTTAACCTGATCCCTTTTATTTCAGGCTTAGGGCTTTATGGGGAAAGACTGCTAGGTGTGTGATACCTAAAGGCAATTTACCTAATTTACCTTTCCCTCACTTCTAAAGCCCTGACCATGAGGTACTGGGAACAGTGGGGCAATGTGTCACTAATGGATTCTGGTGACCTCCATTCTGAGGATTGTAAAGTCAGTAATGGCTGGAAAGCAAGTGTGGTTTTTTTTGTTGTTGTTTTCTGCCCAAGGCTAGTGCTCTACCACTTGAGCCAAAGCTCCGCTGTCAGTTTTTTGCTGGTTCACAAGAGGTAAGAGTGGGCACTCCGTTTCCTGCCCACGCTGTCTGTGAACCACGATCTTCAGATCTCAACCTCTTGAGTATCTAATATCAGAAGTATGGGCTGCTAGTGGCCTTCTAAAACTACTGCTTAACTATTCCTAAGCAGCAACCCACAGACATTTCTGGAGAAATCCCAGGTTGCAGAGAATACGGCTTAATCCAATGGCTTTGGGTGTTCCCTCCAACCAGCAGTATTGCATCACAGGGCACAGCTCATGTATTTGTATTTTAATAGATTAAAAACAGTAACAACACAACAAAAACTCTTTCAATGTGGTGGCTCAGGCCTCAAATTCCTAACTACTGGGGAGGCTGAGATTTTGAGGAATATCAGAGTTTGAAACCAGCGTGGGCAGGAGACTCTTCAGTCCACAAAAAAAAAAAAAAAAAAAAAAAGCTGGAAGTGGAGCTGTGACTCCAATGGTAGAATACCAATCTGGAATGGAAAAGTTTACAACACTCAGGCCCTAAATTCCAAGCCCCAGGACCGGCGCAAAAAAAATAAAAATAAAGAAATAAGTAAATCTCGGGCTAATATCTGACTGCCATCCACTTGAATTAAGAGAACTTCTTTCTGCAGGCTTTAGTCTCTGAACAAATGCATTAGCCTAGGTGGACATACTCGGGGGCCACCAATTACCATGAAGTATCTGCTTGCATAATCCACTTTTCTCCTAGAGCTATAAAAGTAATTGCTCATTCATCCCTAGCAAAGGACACCATTACCTGGCCCTCCACTGTCACCCAGATCTAATTTAGATGTCAGCTCCACTTATGAGCCCTCAATTCATTAAATTGCCAAGGCAAACAGATGGTCCCTTTAATGGCTATAAAGACAGAATGTGTTGGAAAGCAGAGAGGGTCAATAAAAACCTATTTGTAATAACCATTGAATATGCAGTGCCTCTGAGAAGATGGGAGAAGTGACATTCGGGGAATTAACAGCCTACTAAGATCACCCTAAATCATTGTGGGGGGATACACAGTGGGCAAATCCTTATTCAAAGACAGAAAGAGCAAGGTTCTGGAAGGAAAGCCTTGTAAGAGGTAGGTGCTCAGGAAAGCTAAAATGCTCCTTGATGACTGTAGGTGCTGGTGTCTCACATGTGTAAGCGTAGTTATTGATAGGAGGCTGAGATCTGAGGATCAAGATTCATTAAATCCAGGGGCTGGGAGTGTTGGCCTAATGGTAGACTGCTTGCCTAGCATGCACGAAGCCCTGGGTTCGATTCCTCAGTACCACATACACAGAAAAAGGTGGAAGTGGTGCTGTGGCTCAAGTGGTAGAGTGTTAACCTTGAACATCAAAAAGCACAAGGACAGTGCCCAGACCCTGTGTTCAAGCCCCAGGACTGGCCCCACAAAAATGTGTGTGTGTGTGTACTTTCCACTGGCAAGAGCTATTTGGCTTTTTTTTTTTTTCTTCTGTCCTATGATTGAGACTTGTTTTTGGTGTGATCTAGTCTCGTACTTGTACAAATACGGATTATTTAAAAAGAAAAAGAAATCAAGCACTGGTGGCTCAGGTCTACAATCCTAGCTACTGAGGAGACTTGAGAGCTCAGCATCAAGGATCAATCCTCAGTACAGGCACAATGAGAGACAGAGAGAGAGAGAGAGATACGGGGGCAGGGAAGGAAGGAATAAAAATGAATCCGGTGATATCTAAACAAAAGTGATCTTGATGTTGCACTACTGGTTTGGAGAGACAAGTACTTGCTAAGTGTCTATTATAAGTATCTATTATATCCCAAACAAAGTTGTTGGTGTCTCTTCTATTTCTGGGTTGCATGATTTACAATGCCAGTATTGGGACTTGAACTTGGGGCCTGGGCAATGTTTCTGAGCATTTTTGCTCAAAGGTGCTCTATTACCAGAGCCACAGCTCCACTTCTGGGTTTTGTTTTTTTTTCCGGTTAATTGTAAATAAGTCTTCTAGATTTTCCTGCTCAGGCTGAATCTGAACTGCAATCCTCAGAGCTAGGCCTCATGAGTAGGTAGAATGACAGGTGTGGGCTACTGGGGCTTGATTCCCCTACACATTCCATGCCCAACTGGCGTTTAAGGTTGCACTGCCTCTAACTCTAAGGCATTAGTGAGGGGGGGGGAGGAAACTGCAGACTAAAATATTTAAACAGTAACATTTTCTGTTCCCTGCTCCACAAAACACATCAATCCTCCTGTCACTTTGGTTACTAATGGAAAAGAAATATTTCACATGGTTGACTGAATCAGTGATGTAAAAATAAGGGACTATGTAAACTAGAGTTAAAAGAGGCTTTTTGCTTTTTCAGCTGGATACTGGTGGCTCCCATCTGTAATCCTGGCTAACTCAGGAGGCTAAGATCTGAGGATCACAGTTCAAAGCCACCCCAAGTAGGAAAGTCTGTTAGACTCCTATCTCCAATGAATGACCAAAAAGTTGAAAGCGGAGCTGTGGCTTAAAGTGGTTGAGCACTAGCCTTGAGCAAAAAAAGCTCAGGGACAGAGAGCCCAGGCCCTGAGTTCAAGACCCAGGACGGACCAAGAAAAAAAAATAAAGGAAAAGAAAGTGCTGTGGAGGGCTTTGCTTTTGCTCTGCTGATTTAAAGCATACAAGTCAAGAGCATCTTGTATTTGAGTGTTATGCAAATCCTTCATAATAAAAAAGCATTTAAATGCCAAGCATACACACATACATACAATTGAAATTCTTGATTATGTATATAAGTAGGATGCCTCCAAAATCAGAACTAGCACTATGACTAGTATATATAATTACTGAGTGTCTGCCAACAAGATCTGATCACTCATGAACTCGGCCAGACAGCTCCTAAGAGAAATAAACAAACATGTCGGCCAGTGGCCTGTCATCCTCCTTGCCCTGGAGGCTGAGGACTGTAGCTTGAAGCCAGTTTGGGTGGGGAAAAGTCTGTGAGACTCTTCTCTCCAAAGAAGCAGCCAAACGCTGGAAGTAGAGGGCCCAAACGTTCAGGCGTTAAGGCCCAGATCCTGAATTCAAGTACCAATACAAACACACACAGAGGAGCAGGAGGGGGAGAGAGAGAGAATGGGAGAAAGAGAGAGAGACAGGAGGGAGGAAGGGAAGGAGCAGGGAGGAGGGAGGGGAGGGAGAGGAGAGGAGGGAAAGGAAAAGGGGAGAGGAAAGTAAGGGAAAGACTAGATCTAAATAAGTCACCACAATTTCCCAGCCTTCCTGAGCCTAGCCAGATAATGGGGGCTGTTCACCCAGCTTCTAAAAACCTAGAGGTGGGACAAGCCAATCTCTTCAGTGCAGATCCACCATACTGTTTAGCCCCTCAAAGCTCCCAGGTGCCTTCTGTTGTTGTCAGTTCTGTTGGTCTTGGAGATGGGGATTCCACCATGCAGTCGCCTGGACTTTTAAGAAGACTCTTCCCGATTGGATCTTTCAAGATGCAGCTTCTCTTGTTTCCTCACTGTACAGGAGAGGGGGAGATTGAGTCAGAGCCCCCCCCAGATCTGTAATATCCACTTCCCTGCGGACCCTGGGGCTGGGGTCCACAGAGGCCCCACCCCTCCCCCTCCCCCCGTCAGCCCTCTTCCCTGCCCTCCCCGTGGCCCCCAAGGCCGCAGAGACCCCTGCAGGCCTCAAGGCCTGTCCACCCCCCCCATCCCCACCCCACCCACCCCAGCGTTAGCGCCAGCGCCCCCCCCACCACCTCCACATGCACACCCTGGCGGCCTGGTTGGTGCTGAACCACCCACTTCCCCCACTCAGAAGGAGGTGGGGGGGCACAGGTGCGTCATGAGATCGAATCCCCCTCTCACCCCCTGCGCCCGAGCAGGGTCGTTCAAGGCTCTGGAGTTCAAAACAAGCAAAAAAAAAAAAAGATACATTAAATTCACTTAAAAAAAGAAAAGCAAACCCAGCGGGGCGGCGACACCACGGACGCCACGAAGCCCGCACGTCCCACACGAGTCCAACGCGCCGCACGCCGGAAGCCGCCCGGAAGCGCGAAGCTCCGCCCGGTCCCGCCCCCTCTCCGCGCCCCAGCCAATCAGCGACCCGATTCGGGTTCCCCCTACCTGCCGCTCACAACCCCTCTGCGCATGCGCACTTCCCGCCCTCCGCGGGCCGCCCTCTGATTGGCTGAGGCCGGCGGTGGGCGGGGCCCGCAGAAGCCGGCCGGCGGTGACCCCGGGCGCCCAGTCTCCTTCGAGTCTCCGGTCGCTTTCGTGAGGTAAAGTCGGGGTTCCATGCGCTGAGGGCCTCCGAGGCGGAGCCGAGGTGGGATAGCCTCGTCGGACGGGGTGTGGGAAGTCACGGGGGGGGGCCCGGCCTCGGGGATTCGGGGGAGGGTGGGGGAGGGGGGATGGGGGGGGGCCCGGGCCTCGGGGTGCGATGCGAAGCAGAAGTGGTGGGTGACTCGACAGGATGGGGTGGTAAGGAGAATCGGGGGGGGGGGAGGCCGACCTCAAGGTGGGGAACCCCGAGTGTGGAGCCCCCACTCCAGAGCAGCGACCTGGAGGAGGAGGAGGAGGAGGAGGAGGAGGAGGAGGAGGAAGGGGGACGGGGGGGGGGGGTGGGGGGGAGAGCGGGGCCAGCTAGGCCTTATTCCATGACAAGGTCAGAGAGAGAGAGAGGAGAGGGAGAGCTGGGGGGAGAAAAAAGAAGGGAGAGAGACTGAGAGCTGGGAAGAGAATGGGAGGGGGGGAGAGAGGAGAGAGCTGAAGGGGGGGAGACAGATCTGGGGGGGTAGAGAGAGAAGGGAGAGAGAGCTGGGGGGCGGGGTGAGACTGTTGAAGGGCTGACCATTGCCTATGGCCACAGAAGTTCTCTGGATCTATCTGTATGACTTTTGTCTTCCTCCCTCCATCCCTCCCTCCCTCCTTCCCTTCATCCCTCCCTTTCTCCCCCATCTGTCTTTTGCCTCACCCTCTTTGCAACACTCAGCCTTTGGGAGAAACCCTAACCACCCCTATTCTGGCTTCTGCTGTCAACCTTTACATTTCTTCCTGACAAGGAGGCACAGACCCCATTACATAGAAAAGATGACAGAAAGCCAGAGTGGAGATTTCTAGAGTGACTGGGGAAAACACTCCAAAGGCTTCAGCATTCTTAAATCACTTTTCTCTTGATGGATTTGGTTGGTTGGTGTCAGTCTTGGCAGGGTGGGGTGGGGCTTGGACTTAGGGCCTAGAGACTGTCTTTTTAGCTTTCTTCACTCAAGGCTGTGTGCTCTACCATTGGAGCAAAGCTCACTTCTACTATTCCTCCTCCTCCTCCTCCTCCTCCTCCTCCTCTTGGTGGTTAACTGGAGATAAAGAGTCTCACAGACTTTCCTACCTAGGCTGGCTTTGAACTGTGACCCTCAAATCTCAGCTTCCTGAGTAGCTAGAATGACAGGTGTGAGGCCACAAGACTGGCCTTCTTCCTCCTGCTCCCCCCCCTTCTTTTTCCCCCCTGCTGGGTATGAGTGCAAATCCCCACCAAAGTAATCTGCTTCCAGAAATTCCAGTATGGCTGGTTTGGATGTGAGGTTTTGACAGGTTGAAATGGAGTGTCTGAGACCCTGAATGACACACACTTGTAATCTGGTCTGGTAGAGGGATTCTCTTGATTCTTTGTGTACTAAGGACCTGTTAACATATATGAAGTCCTGTCCCAGGCCACCTGGGTTAGAATCTCCAGGCTAGAGCTATGGTAGCCACTTTTAGACAAGCTGACAGGCGACTGGGGTTTGCATGCTTTATCCTAGAGTAGTCCTTACAACCAAAATGACGACCTCTGATATCACGCACTGACATCTTAGTCTCTGACATTAACGTGATGATCCGCTGGGCAAAGTCCTTTCCTCATTTCACATCTTGTTTCTCTGGTTTTGAACCACTGGTTATTTCATTATTTTGTCTTGTTTGGTTTTTCTGCAAGACAGCAGGCCTGGAGCTCGTGGTCTTCTTGTCTCAGCCTTCTAATTGCTGAGATTAAAGGCTGATGCCACTATGCCTGGCTCCTCAGTATGTGTTTTATCCATGTAAACATATGGTCTTAAACCAGGAGATTATTGAACTTTGTATTAAATTAAAGGTCAGGGCTGGGAGTGTGGCTTAGTGGTAGACTGCTTGCCTAGCATGCATGAAGCCCTGAGTTCCATTCCTCAGGACCACATAGACAGGAAAAAAAGAACTGGAAGTGATGCATTAGCCTTGAGCAAAAGCAGCTCAGGGACAGCGCCCAGGCCCTGAGTTCAAGCCCCAGGATTGACACCCCCCCCCAAAGAAAAAAAAGAATTAAAGGTCATTTGTGGGCAGGGATGGGAGGAGAAAACAGGAAAAGTGAATAAAGAGGTGATATTAAACCAAAAAGAATTGTACTCATTACCTGACTTATGAAATGGTAACCCTTCTGTATAATACCTTAATAATAACAATAATAATTAACGATCAATAAGCTTTTATTGAGTTAGAAAGTCATGGGAATATTTTAAAACCTTGGCTCTAGCCAGGCACCAGTGGTTTACACCTATAGTCTAAGCGTCTTCAGGAGGCTGGCATCTGAGGATCTCAGTTTGAAGCCATCTGGGCAGAAAAGTCCATGAGAGTCTTATCTCCTATGAACCAATAAAAAGCTAGAAAGAGCAGTGGCTCAAGTAGTAGGGCTGAGTGTGTTGTAACTGGCACTAATCAAGGATTTGCATGTTGTCTATTGTTTGACGCCCTTGTTTTACTTATGAGTAAAGTTTATAGTCATTCAGAATTGTCTGTTCAGGTATACATAGTTACTGTGAAAGAGGTGAACTTGGCTCTTCTATTGCCCTGTAACTTCCTGTATGAGAGGGCTCCTACCCCCATAAAAATATCTTCAGCTGGGGACCAGTGACTCACGCCTATCATCCTAGCTGCTAAGGAGCCTGAGATCTGGAGGATGGCAGTTCAAATCCAGTCTGAGAAGGAAAGTCACAGACCCAGAGTTTCAAGCCCCACGACCAAAAAAAAAGTTTTAATATTTGTTTTCAAGTTGAGGGCTAACATACACCATGACTCGTGGAAATCAGGAATGTTTTATGTTCATCGAGGTATTTAAGAACCTTTGAGATGTGTTTCGCATTATATGACCTCAAAGAAATTCTCTTTCCAGAAGATTCCTCAAGCAACCACAATGTCAACCAACACAGATGTATCTCTCTCTTCCTACGATGAAGGTCAAGGATCTAAGCTTGTCCGGAAAGCTAAAGAGGCACCATTTGTCCCTATTGGTAAGTTTGATTCTGACGTTCTAATAATCAGTCAACTACCAACATGAAATGATAGAAACAAGAGCCTAGCTGGGCGCCGGTGACTCACTCCTGTCATCCTTGCTATTCAGGAAGCTGAGATCTAAGGATTCACAGTGTGAAGCCAGCCTGGGCAGAAAAGTTTCCATGGGACTCTTATCTCCAATTAACCCCTCAAACACTGGAAGTAGCGCTGTGTCTCAAAGTGGGAGAGCATTACTCTTGAGCAAAAAAAAAAAATCTCAGAGACAGCACCCAGGTCCTGAGTTCAAGCCCTGTGACTACCAAAAAACAAAAAAGAGGAGGAGAGTGTTGTGATTTCTCCCCACACACACACACATGCCTGCAAAACTCTTCTGCTATGGTACTGATTTATTATCAAGAAAGGATACAAGTAAAAGTCACTAAGGCAGATAAAACAAAGTCCAAAAACAGGTTTGTTTACAGTTGTTCTCCAATAAAGATACATAGGATACATTAGGTCCCTCAGTCAGTGTGGGGTACACATAAGGACTCAGGCTGACTTCGAACTACAGTCCTCTAGAGCTCAGCTTCCTGAGTAGCTAGAATGACAGGCGTGAGCCACGGGGCCATTTAGAACCCGTATGGTCAATCTATGTTGGTGAACCAGGGTAGACTAGATTCTTATTGTTGGGCTCGAAACCAGGGCCTAGCACCCATCCCTGAGGTGCTTTCACTGTAGTCTAGCACTCTACCACTTGAACTACAGCCCCACTTCCGGTTTTCTGGTGGTTCATTGGAGATAAAAGTGTCCCGGGCTTTCCTGCCCAGGCTTAGCCTTGGAACTGCCATCCTGCAGAACTCAGCCTCCTGAGATTCAAGGTGCAGCTCTTCTGTTCCCCTGAGCCCCAGGGAACTTCTAAAGTACCGCTACTGTTTTGTAGGAATGGCAGGGTTTGCAGCCATTGTGGCGTATGGCCTGTACAAGCTGAAGAATCGAGGAGATAAAAAAATGTCCCTTCACCTCATCCACATGCGTGTGGCAGCCCAAGGCTTCGTCGTGGGAGCCATGACCCTCGGTAGGTACCAGTCCTGAGGCTGGCATAGGCACTAGCCCCTGAGCTGCTTTTTACTCCAGGCTAGCACTGTATCACTTTAGCCACAGCACCACTTTCTGGCTTCTATGTGGTACTAAGGAATCAAACCCAGGGCTTTGTGCATGCTAGACAAGCACTCTACCACTAGGCCACACTCCCAGCCCTAGCCTAGCCAGTATAATTCTTGTTGAACACTGTTACCTCCCTCCCACATTTTTCTCCCACTTTCCCTCCCTCAAGAAAGAACAACAACAACAAAAACTGTTAGTGGAACTGTGTCTCAAAGTGGTAAAGAGCTCGTCTTGAGCACAAGAGCTTAGGGACAGCGCCCAGGCCCTGAGTTTAAGCCCTACAACCAACAGCAACAAGAATAAAGACTTGGAAATGTTCATTGTTAAGCCAGATGTTACTGGCTCAGACTTGTAATCTGAGCTACTCCAGAGGCTGAGATTTGAGGATCTACATTGGAAGTCAACCAGGGCAAACAAATCTTAAAGACACTTTTATCTCCAATTAACCAGCAAAAGGCAAAACGTGGAGGTGTGGCTCAAGTGGTAGAGTGCTAGCCTTGAGTGAAACAACCAAGTAAAAGCACTAGGCCCTAAATTCAAGCCCCAGTGCACATACACACATAAATTATTTAGGAAATCAGAAGTGTAAACCTGCTAGGGTTTTTCCTGTTTGTCCATGTTCTATGCTAGCTAAATGTTGCCTTTAGCTGTTTCATTACCATTGAAGAAACAATTCCAGTGCCTCACAAGTGTTTTCTTTCTTTAGGTATGGGCTATTCCATGTACAAGGAATACTGGGCAAAACCTAAACCTTAGAAGAAGGGGTACTGTATGAGTCCTGTTGGAAGAGCTTGCTGTAATTAGACATCTCATATTGAGGTTTCTTGTTGGTGTTAGAAATAAATGATTTGAGTGTATTCTGGAGGTAACACGGTATTTTCAATAATGAGCTGCTTTTTTTTCAGGCTTGATTTTTCTGGTGATAAATAGTATCACCTAAATGTGTTCAGACATCCTCCTTTTTTTTTTTTTTTTTCCTTTGTGCAGGTACTGGGACTTGAACCCAGAGCCTCTTCCTGTATCCCTTATCTCTTAGCTTTTTTTTTTTTTTTTACATGGTTGGTATCCTCAAGCCACTCTTCTACTTCCAGCTTTTTTTTTTTTTTTTGGTTAATTAATTAGGAGATTAAAATTCTCCTGGATTTGTCTGCCCTGGCTGATTTTGAACGGTGATCCTCAGATCTCAGCTCCTGAGTGGCTGGGATTACAGGCTCGAGCCACTGCAGCATCCTCATTAATCCCCTTATGACAGAAGTGGCTTATAGATGACAGCTTCCGGTCAGAAGTGCTTCATTGTGAGGCAGACTATGCCCCATGTCTACATGTTACGTGTGAATCCAGTTAGCCCAAGTATTTTACTCTAATTCTGCCTGGACCAGTTTGAGAAGTCCAGTTTGTAGGGTTGGTTGACTCCTGACAAACTCTTTTTTCCACTGAGTGCATAAAATACAAACTTACACATCCTCACAATGAAGTTTTCTATTGTTTATGTTTTGTATATTTAAACCAAACCTGAAAAGGGAAATTTCATCTGCTGATTTAGAGGAGTAGTGATTTGGACTCACACGTGTAAATGTGACGAGAACTTTAATTATGGACCCTAGGTTTACTGTTATAGAATTGCACCATTCTATCTTTGCTGATGTTGTATGAGAATAATTTTTAAAGGTCTTTTTATGTGTGTGCCAGAAATGGAGCTTGAGCTCAGGGGTCCGGGCGCTGACCCTTAGCTTTTTTGAATGAGAAAGGCTGGTGTTCTACCACTTGAGCCACCGCTCCCCTTCTGGCTTTTTTTGCTGATTAATTAGAAATGTGAGTCTTCCAGATTGTCTGCCTGGGCTGGCTTTGAACCATGATCCTCAGTCTCTTGAATAGCCAGGATTATAGGTTTCAGCACCAGCACCTGGCTTCAATGTCACTTTGATTATTTTGATTGCTTGCGCTCTCTCTCTCTCCCTCTGTCCTTCCCTCCCCCTGTCCCCCCCTTCCCCTCTCCCCCATCTCTCTCCTCCCCCCCCTCACTTGTTTTCTCTCTCTGGTGCTGGGAATCAGTCTAGAGCCTCACACATACTAGGCAAGCAGTTTAGCACTGAGCTCCATCCTCTGCCCAGAAACAGGTATTTTTAAAGTGACTACAAAGATAAATGAACAGTTTTTCGATGTGGGGCAGTGTTCTTTAAATAGGCTACTGGAACTGGAAGCAGTGAATAGTTTGCCAAGACACTGTACTACAACAAATTTGATATGACACAGAATGTTCTAGAACACTTGTGAAATTCTCTGGTCTAACCTGAACTTAACATTCCATGGTAATAACATGGCAATATGTCTTGTTATTAAAGGAAATGAATGCATCAGATGTTGTGTATTTATTGCCGCTCAGGAAAAGCAGTCATCCTTGAGAGTAGTAGAAAAAGGCGATTCCAAGAAAATGACAGAATAGGTTTTATACCTCCCATCGAACTACAGTGAAATGATCATATATCAAAGAGAAACGACTGCTAACATTGACCAAAGGCCACACACTGCCGTCAGAACTTTGCGTGTGTCTTGTCGACCTCTGAAAAATCCCACATAGGGGTGGGCACCAGTGGCTCACGCTAGCTACAGAAGAGGAGGTGTGCATAGGTTCTAAGCAAATATGCCATGTATGTGGTGTGACCCCAGGAATATAACCTTAACCCAGGAGTGATCTAATCACTGCACTGCGGTGACACCTGGCCATGGGAACTAGAACTGCACCCCTCACATCTCCAGCGTTTCCTTCAGTTAACCCGTTCCTGCAGCCCATCAGAAAACTGGAATAGCAGGGTAGATGTCCTGAGGATAGGAGTCACAAAGGCCAGGACACTTTGCTTTCCAGATGAAAGCCAGGCGGGTTTTGCCCGGACACCCGTTGGCTGTCATGCCTAACCTCCTAGCTACTCAGGAGGCTGAGATCTGAGGACTGGGGTTCAAATCCATCCTTGGCAGGCAAGCCTATGAGACTCTTATCTCCAATGAGCCACCAAAAAAACTGGATGTAGAGCTGTGGCTCAGTGTGGTAGAGCGGTTACCACTGAGCAAAACAGCTTAGGGATAGCTTCCAGTGCCCTGAGTTCAAGCCCCACAACTGACACACACACCCCCAAAAAAAAGAAAACGGGAGAGGGGGGGCATAGGTTGGATGGAAAATGATTAAAAGGCATTGTACTCACAGACTCCCATGGTGAGGGGTCACCCCTTCTGTATAATTTTTTTTTTTTGAGGTGCTGGGGCTTGAAGTCGGGGCCTGGGCGCTGTCCCTGAGCTCTTTTGCTCAAGGTCAGTGCTCAGCCACTTGGAGACCCAGGTCTGAGCCACCAGTGCCCCGCCTGCACAACTCGTAAAGGTAATTAAAAAGAAAAATACAGTCAATGCATATAAAATATATAAGAATAAATATAAATAAAATGAAATTTAAAAAAAAATGACTCTGGATGGCTAACATTCAATGTCAGGGTGAAACAATCCACTTTTCCTACTCCTTTGGCGTCTACCGTAGAATGTGCATTTTTAAGTCTCCCAGAGCGTCCGTAATTTAAATTTAAAAAAAGAAATGTGTCAGGCCTCAAGGTCACGGTGTCCTTGTGGTCCCGCCGAGGTCTGGACTTTCTGGTCTTCGGCGGCGCATCCGCATTCCCCGCGCCTTTCTGGGCCTGCTCGGCCGCCGTCGCCGGGGCGCGCGCGCGGCCCGCGCCCCGTGCGTCGGCGCGCTGACGTCACGGTGGGCGTGGCGCGTTGTCCGGGAGACGGTTGCCGTGGCAGCGCGCGGCGGCGTCAGGAAGCCGGGAGGGAGAACGCCGACCTCGGGCCCCGCCCCCCAAGCCGCATCCCGCCAGAAAGAAAAACAACAACAACAATAATCATAATAAAATAGTAAACATAAAAAGCCAGACGTGGAGACACCGCTGTAAGTCCCGGAGAGGGTGGAAGGGGATGGGGTGGGGGAGGGGGACCAGAGAGGGCTGCCCCCTCCCCCCCACACCCTCACCCCGGCTTCCTTTGCCCGCTGCAAGACAGAAGTGAGGCCTGAGGGATGGACACACAGCCTGCCCGAAGTTGCTGTCGGCGGTAGGACTCGAACTCCCGTCCACTCCAGCTGTGACAGTGGAGAGGGGGTGGGCAGAGCCCCCACCCCCACAGGAGGGCTACCCCATGA
Organism: Megascapheus bottae; assembly: GCF_031878675.1. Lineage (NCBI taxonomy): Eukaryota > Metazoa > Chordata > Mammalia > Rodentia > Geomyidae > Megascapheus > Megascapheus bottae. Next base: position 9,291,935 of record NC_143540.1, on the reverse strand, counting down.
GGGCCTCTCACCTGATGAGCCACACCCCCACCCATCCCCATCCCCACACGATCCTGTAGACCTTGTACAGCAGGGTAGAAATGAGGTGTGTTGGTATCTTGCTGGGGGGGGGGGCGGTCTGCTGTTATTGGGAATTGTCCCCCACCCAACCCCCTGGCTCACACCTGTCAGCCTAGCTACTCAGGGAGTGGTGCTGTGTGTGGCTCAGAGCGGTAGAGCGCTAGCTCTGAGCCAAAGGATGCTCAGGGACATTGCCCAGGCCCTGAGTTCAAGCCCCATGAACCACAAAAAGAAAAAGGAAAAAAAAAAACATAATTTTTGTGTGTGTGTGTGTGTGCACATGTACTCGCATCAGGTTGGGGGCTTGAACTCAGGACCTGAGCGGTGATGTCTCTGAGATTCTGTGTCCAAGGCTGGTGCTCTACCACTTGAGCCTCCGCTCCACTTCTGACCTTTCTTGATGGTGTATTAGAAATAAGAGTCTCACAGACTTCCCCATTTGCCTGGCTTTTCAGACTAGCTTCTCCACTTAGCAAACGAATATTAAGTTTCTTTGATGATTTTATTCCTTTGGGGGGGGACGTACACCTCCTCTGAGACTTGAACTCAGGGCCTCACAATCTTCCGTGGCTTTTTTTTGGTCAGTCATGGGGCTTGAATTCTGAACCTGGGCACTGTACCTGAGCTCTTCAGCTCAAAGCTGACACTCTACCACTTGAACCACAGCACCACTTCCAGTTTTTCGGGTGATTCCTTGGAGATAAGTCTCATGGAATTTCCTGCCTGGGCTGGCTTTGAACCATGATCCTCAGATTTCAGCTTCCTGAGTAGCTAGGCATGAGCCACTGGCGTCCAGCTCTTCCTTGGCACTCTAGTATGTGAGGCACACCTCCATATCGAGCTCTTTGCTGATAAGTAGAATTCAGGGTCTCTTGGACTTTCTTTCCCAAGCTGGCCTCGAAACTCCATCCTCAGATCTCAGCCTCAAGTAGCTAGCATTTTGGGCATGGTCCACCAGCACCCAGCTGCTTTGGCTTTTAGAGCATTTGAGTTGGGGTGCACCCCCTCCCGACACACACACATACCCCAGCATCTGCAAGAAACCCCAGGCAGATTGGATTTTTGTGCTAAGGCACTTGGTGTGGAGTTTTGCCACAGACTTATCTTTTGACTCTTAAGGGCAAAATGGCCACAGAGGAAAGCTCCCAGGATACTTTGCGACTGCAGTTCAAGGCAATGCAGGAGCTACAGCATCGGAGGTTACAGAAGCAGATGGAGAAAAAGAAGGAAAAGGAACTGAGCCTCCAAAGCCCGGCAGAGGACCCAAAGGAGATCCTGGAGATTCCTGATGGCCTCAGCTTTCTCCACACAGATGAGCAGAATCTCAAGAGCATCTTTGAACAGAGGTAAAACACAAACCTGACCGGGGCTGAGAAGGTGGCATGCGTGAAGCCCCAGGGTTCGAAATCAGCTAATAATCCGTGTTGCTGGGATCATCTTTCTCCTTTGACTGATGGGAAGGAAATATGCTTATTTCTGCTCTTGACTTTGTTCCTTTGGTTTGTTTTTAATTTTTAAATTTTTCATTCTTAGATTTCCACAGGTGTTTTCAACCAACCTTTTCTTGGTTGTTGCGATCTCTCCCTAGTGGCCAGCCTGAGCATCGCAAGCCTAGGCGTGGTGGCCACACACACACACACACACACACACACACACACACACCCTATCCATTGATGCCTGGGGCTTCTCTTTGCCCAGAGTGCTAGAAGATGAGATCCAACAACTTCGGGAAGAGCTCAGGGAAGCGGTGGACGAGAATGGACGGCTGTACAAGCTGCTGAAGGAGAGAGACTTTGAAATCCAGCACCTCAAAAAGAAAATGGAAGAGGACAGGTTGGCCTTCACAGGTAGCTCTGTGTGCCATGATGTTACCACCCTGTCCCCTGGCCCAGGCTGGGGTTTGTGGTTATGGGTTTGACTTTTTGTGAGCAGGAGCCTGGGCTTGATCCCAGTTGTGTTCAGTAATGTGTACAGACATGGAATGTTTCCCAGCGGGCCATAAAGAAAGAAAGGAGTGGGGAAAGATGTCTAAAAGCGTGACCCACCCCATGCCATGGTCTCTCCGTGCCTTGGAGAGTATGCACTTAGTGCAGAAGTCAAAAGGAGTAGGAAGAGCTGGGGGTGTGGCCTAGCGGTAGAGCGCTCACCTAGCATGCACATGGCCCTGGGTTCGATTCCTCCGGACCACATACACAGAAAAGCCGGAAAAAGTGGTCCTGTAGCTCAAGTGGTAGAGTGCTCAAGGAGGCTGAGATCTGGGGATCATGATTTCAAGCCAAGCAGGAAAGCAAGCCTCTTACCATCAATGAGATGGTGAGCCATGGGTAGGCTTGAACAAAGAAAGCTAAGAGACTACCCGAGGCCCTGAGCTCAGCATACACACACACACACACACACACACACACACACACACACTGAATTTCTCAAACTGAGAGGCGCCAGCATTTAGTAGAAACTGAGTTAAATAGTGGCTCAGTGAGCGCATGCGTTTACATTGGGTTCTCTTTTGTCTCACCCCAAAAGAGGGAAAGAAAAAAAACATCTGGAATAAACAAGCATAGCAACTTAGCCTCAAACATCCGGGGCTTAGCCAGGGTGAACCAGTTCCTGTACCAATGCTTCCTGTGACATGCCAGCTGGCCTGGAACCGTTCGGAGGTGGCATGGTGGAAAAACTCGAACCCACTTTCAACCAGCATCAACCAAGGCTAGCTCCTGGGCAAAGCTCAGGCCTAGAAAGTGGCAAGCAGGCCTAGAAAGTTCCAAGGAGGCCACCCTGCCTGTGGAAAGCTCCCTCTGTCTCCCACAGGACTCCCCACTCAGCTCCCTGAGGGTGTCATTTATCCTAGAACACTCCGGAGCTCTGGAGTGGCAGCATTTCCACTCATGCACACTGGTCCACAGTGTGGGGGAAGACTCAGTCCTGAGCCTCTGCACCTTCCAAACCTCGCTCGTGCGCTGGGCTCTGGGGGCTCACAGCCATCATTCTACCTATTTAGGAGGTTGAGATCTGAGGATCACAGTTCAAAGCCAACCCAGGCAGGAAAAGTCCATGAGACGCCAATCTACAGTGAACCAGGAGAAAACCAGAAGTGGAGCTGTGACTCAAAGTGGTAGAGTGCCAGCTTTGGGCACAAAGAGGCTCTGGGACAGAGCCCAGGCCCTAAGTTCAAGCCCCAGGATGAGATAATAATAATAATAATAATAATAATAATAATAATAATAATAATAATAATAATACAATGTAAACCCTTAGGCCTGAAGTTGACGAGCAGGCTGGATTTCCTGTTAACCTCATGGCCCCTCTGATGTTAGGGACTGCCGGTGTGGCTGGAGATATGGTTGCTACCAAAATCGTTGAGCTGTCCAAAAAGAACCGGGTACTGATGGCAGAGTCTGAGAAAGCCAAGACAAGAGTGAAGCAGCTGGCTGGTCGCATCCAGGAGCTGGAGCGGGAGGTGAGGGCCAGCTGGCCCTTTCTGAGAGGACTTGGGAGGAGTTCAAAGCCAACCTTTGCAGGAAAGTCCACGTAACTCTCATCTCCAGTGAACCAGCAAAAGGCCATTTAGTGGAAGTGTGGTTCAAGCAAAACTAGGAGGCCCCGAGTTCATTCCCAGGGACACAAAAAAGAGGCAGGGGGGAGGGGAGGAAAGGGGGAGGGAAAGAAGGAAGGGAGGGAGGAGAAGGGAACATAATTCCTGTATTCTGCACTTCCTGGGCTGAATTCTGGGAAGACGAGGAGACAGAGTATGGCTACGTGCATGCTTCTTTATCAAGCTATTAGTGAATCTCATGGCTTCATCTTACCATGAGACTGGGGAGTTGAGGCAGACAATCAATGAAAGCCCCTCTGCAGCCCCAGTGTGATTTGTAAAAAGGAAATTCTTCCATTAACCATCCCAAAGCAAGCGAAAAAGTCCAAAGCCCCAGACAAGCCAACCCCACACCCAGCCTCTAGACCCCAGCACCTGGGGAGGGGAAAGCCTGGATCCTTGCCAAACACCATTAAATATTAAAGGCCGGGTTTGCTCTTTCAGCTGCACTTGGCCCAAGCCAGGCTGTCAGCCAAGAAGGCCAGCGACGAAGCCAAGCCGCTGAAGGCCCAGACTGGAGACAGAATCTTGGTAAGAGTTCTCTTTTGTTCCAGAGCATCTGAAAGAGAGAGCACCTGGGCTCCCGCCCTCTCCAATCCCTCCATGTGCCAGCTAGAGCCCCTTCGGGGTCTACTGTACCCCTCTGATGAGCCAGAGGCTAAATGTCTGTCACTTTGGAATAGCAGGAAGCCATGCTCTTGCCTGAACGCCGTCCTTTAGCTTTTTCACTTAAGGCTCTACCACTTGAGCCACTTCTGGCTCTTTTTTTTTTTTTGCTGGTTCATTGGAGATCAGAGTCTCAAAGTCCCTCCTGCCTAGGCTGGTTTTGAGCCATGGACCTTCAGATCTCAGCCTCCTGAGTAGCTGGGGTGACAGACGTGAGCCACTGCTCCCAGCCGCATCTGCTTTCTTTGATCATTGGTTTTAAGCTGTCCGGAGCCTGAGAGGTTCCTGGAACTTTGTAGACCCAAGCTATTTGGCTCTGTCTTGCTGTGTGTGTCATGCTGGCAGACACAGATTTTTCCTCATGCCCACTGAAGAAAGAAAGATGTGGGCTGGGTATGTGGCCTAGTGGTAGAGTGCTTACCTAGCATGCATGAAGACCCGGGTTCAATTCCTTGATAGAAAAAGCCAGAAGTGGTGCTGTGGCTCAAGTGGTAGAGCTCTAGCCTTGAGAAAGTCCAACGACAGTGCTCAGGCCCTGAGTTCAAGCCCCAGGACTGGCAAAAAAAAAAAAAAGCTGAGAAGGTCACTCAACTCAGCCAGGTACCAGTGGCTCAAACCTGTCATCCTAGCTCCTCGGGAGGCTGAGACCTGAGGATCACAGTTCAAAGCCAGCCTGGGCACGAAAGTCACTGAAATACTTTCCTGAGCCACTAGGAAAACCAGAACTGGATCTGTAGTTCAAGGAAATGGGTCTGGGATTCAAGTGGTAAAGCGCAAGCCAGGCCTGAATGAAAATAAATCTCAGGGACAGCACGCTCGGGCCTTGAGTTCAAGCCTTGGAACCAGCCTGGATTCATTCGTGCTGGTTAGGGGTGGGGGTGAGGCGGATGGGGTTGGGGACAGGCAGGACACTTTGGTGATCATGACTGTCAGAAACCACGGGTGACCACACTTCCTTCCTGTCCACGCCCCTCCCCCACCCCCAGCTGGAGACGCCAGAAGTGAAGGCCCTGCAGGACAGACTGGCTGCCACCAACCTGAAGATGAGCGACCTGCGGAACCAGATCCAGACCGTGAAGCAGGAGCTGCGAATAGCCCAGAAGGTTCTTTTCCAAGGCAGGGTTTGGGATCTCTTGTCTGGCTACCACCAACCACCCCCCACCCCCACATACACACACTCCCACCCCCGCCTGATTTCCCCCACAACCCACATGAACTCAGCTGGTTTAAAAAAAAAAAAGCCTTCTGAGCCAGGTGACAGTGGCTCACGCCTGTCATCCTAACTACTCAGGAGGCTGAGAGCCTCACAGTTCAAAGCCAGCCTGGGCAGGAAAGGCTCTGAGACCCTTCATCTCCAGTGAACCACCAGAAAACAGGAAATGGCACTGTGGCTCAAGTGGTGGAACGCCAGAGTTCAGGGACAGTGCCAAGGCCATGAGGTCAAGCCCCACGACCTGCGTGTGCGCACACACACACACACACAAAACCAAAAAGAAACAAAGACTTCTTCCAAAGAAAAATGCTCAGACTTGGGGCACAGGCGGGACTCGGCCCAGCTGCGTGGTTGTTTATTTGTGTGGACCCAGAGAATTCTTTGGCATTTGTCTCCTCTGCTGGAACCACTCAGTCGTAACCTAGATTTCCCCAACAATGTTCTTTTATGGAAACAAGGGCCAGAGGCGTGGTATGCCAAACGGGGATTCAAAGCCAGGCTTCCAAGGGGCCAAAAGTCACAAATCCTGTTTTGGTTGGTCGTGGGGCTTGAACTCAGGGCCTTAAATCACAGTACCCACACCGAAAAGAGAGAGAGAAAGGAAAGGAGGGAGGGAGGGAGGGTGCGCCATGTGCATTGGTGACCACACCTGAGAAAGAACTGGGGGTTGATGGTGTGATGTTTTCCTAAGGGAGAGCTGGCCTGGGAGTGTGACAGCCCTGGGAGTGTGTGCTCTGCAACCAGACAGTGATGGGGTGAAGGGGGGCCCTTCCGGGAGCCCCACACCCAGCATAGACTCGTGGACGGGTCCCCTCTCTGCCTCCGTCTCTCCTTTCTGTGTCTGTTGGCCTCTCTTTCCCCTGTATCTTTCCTCTCCATCTGTCTGTCTGTCTCTCCTCTCTACCTGTGTCTCAGCCTCTGTCTCTCTGCCTCTCTGTCTTTTTCTCCTCCCTGTCTGTCTTTCCTCTCTGTCTCTGTCTATCTCTCCTTTCTCTCTGACCATCTTTCCTCTGTCTTTCTCCCTCTCCCTCTCTCCTGTCTCTGTCTGTGACTCTCTGCTTTGTCTTCCCTGTTTGTCGTCTGTGTCTGTCCCTCCGTCTTTCTCTTCTCTGTGTCTGTCTGCCCCTCTGTCCTCTGCCTCTGTCTGCTTTGGTCTTTGTCACTGTCTCCTCTCTGTCTCTATTTGTCTGCCTCCTGTTCATCTGTTGTTCTATCTCTGTCTGTTGCACTTCTCTAGCTCTGTCTCTCTCTCTCTGTTTCTCTTTGTGTCTCTGTCTCTGTCTCTCCATGTCTCTCGCTCTCTCTCCATGTCTGTCTGCTTCTCTCTGTCTGTCTGTCTGTTTCTCGCTCCATCTTACTCTCTCAGCCACACGAAGCCCCCTGCCTCCTCACAGGTTTTGGCCAGCGAAGTTGGAGAGGACATCAACATCCAGCAGTTGCTGTCGTCACCGGGGGCCTGGAGAGGAAGAGCTCAACAGATCCTCGTTCTGCAGAGCAAGGTGCAGGGCTCCCCCCTCCCCCCAAGGCCTTTTATTTGGTGGGGGGGAAGCATGCAGGCCATCCAGCGGGGTGGCAGTTCCACACCTCCTTCCCTCCCCCCTCCCCTCTGCTGTCTTCATTTGTTAACTTAAGGAACACTTACCCAGGCACTGGCAATGAATGTCCCCCACTCCAAGTTTATGTACATTTGTGTGACTCATCATTAGATTTTGCTCCCCAACCCTTCCCTGCCCCCCCCCCAAAGTTGGTCCAGGGCTTGGGCTCTTTTGCAAGTTTTCATGACTCAATAAAACCCATCCTCTCCTCCCCCCCTCCCTAAGGGAGGCTTACATTTGAGTGTGGCCTTTGTCTCTGCCCTACGAGCTTAGTCCCTCTGTGCCTCAGTTTCCTCATCTGTAAAGTGCAATTAGTACTGTCCTCCTTGTAAGCTGATTGTGAATTAAATTTTTCAAAAGAAGGGAGGGGGGAGTTTGGCCTAGTGCTAGAGGGCTTACCTAGCATGCACAAAGACCCAGGTTCGATTCCTCAGTACCACAGACATAGAAAAAGGCAGAAGTGGTGCTGTGGCTCGAGTGGTAGAGCTCTCACCTTGGGAAAGTCCAAGGACAGTGCTCAGACCCTGAGTTCAAGCCCCAGAACCAAGCCAAAAAAAAAAACAGAAAAACTTCTTGTGAAGTGCACCCCACAAGCGTGCCTGCTCATAATTAACACTGCCCCACGCACAGACCCCACACACAAATTAGGTATTATCGTGGTTGTAAAATTGTACATGGAATGATTTAAAGCTTTCAGGTCCTGCGTTCAAGTCCTGTTCTTAAGCCTTAAAAAAAAAAAAGGTAAAGAAGTTGCACTGCACGTGGTTTTTTTTTGTTGTTGTTTTTTTTTGGTGGTTGTGGGGCTTGAACTCAGGGCCTGAACGCTGTCCCAGGCTGAGCCTCTCAGTACTCAAGTCTAGCACTCTTCACTTGATCCACACCCAGCACCATTTCCAGTTTTCTGATGGTTCATTGAAGATCAGAGTGTCACAGACTTTCCTGCCCAGGCTGGCTTTGAACCGTGTTCCTCAGATCTCAGCCTCCTGAGTAGCTAGGATGATAGGCCAGAGACCCCAGACTCACACTACACTTTTTCAGGCTTACGTGGAAGTACCAGGCCTCTCCACACGGGGGCGCTGGTTTGTGGTTGTGCTCTCCTTTCTGCCTTTTCCCTTTTTCCTGAAAACAAACAAACAAACAAACAAACAAACCTTAACCATTGAGCCCCTCGCAATGGCAGCTCACTACTCAGGCTGAGATGTGGGAGATCATGGTTCAAAGCCAGCTCAGGCAGTTCATGAGACTTTTTTTGTGTGTATACCACTCCTAGGATTTGCACTCAGGGCCTAAGCTGCTTCCCCCCCACCCCTGCTCAAGGCTAGCACTCCACTACTTGAGCCATGGCTTTTTCTGTGTATGTGGTACCGAGGAATCGAACCCAGGGCTTCACGCATGCTAGGCGAGCACTCTACCACTAGGCCACACTCCCAGAAGACCAGGGAGTTTTGGCCACCACCCCTTAGGTCCGAGAGCTGGAGAAGCAGCTGGAACAGGCGCGGAACAGGTCTGCAGAAGCAGTGAGCGAAGAGCCATCCGTCTACCTAGACCCCAAAAAGCTGTCGGCACAGGAGAGAAACCTGCTGCGAATCCGCAGCCTGGAAAAGGAGAAGCAGGAGAACTGGGAGGTGAGGCAGGCCTGGGGGAGGGAGGGTGAGGAGAGGGGAACCCCTTAGATTGGGAGAGATCAGGACCCTATACATACACTTACGAGGGCCCAGAGGGCAGCTGAGGATCCCCAAACCCTCAGTGACCCCCCTTTTAGACAGGAGACACCAGCAATCCATCTCTTCTCTGTAGATCACTTATTTCTTGTCACCCCACCTTGAGCTGCAGGAGTGAGGTCTCCCCTGAGCCCCTTCAATTAGCTTTTGGGGGCCCCTGTCCACGCTGTTTTGGAGGTGGGAGATGCTATGCTGTAACCTGAAACACTTTTTAGAAAATGATTTCTTTTTTTTTTTTTTTTTTGCCAGTCCTGGGCTTGAGCTCAGGACCTGAGCACTGTCCTTGGACTTTCTCAAAGCTAGAGCTCTACCACTTGAGCCTCAGCACCATTTCCGGCTTTTTTCTATGTATGTGGTACCAAGGAATCGAACCCGGGTCTTCGTGCATGCTAGGCAAGCACTTTAACCACTAGGCCAAACTCCCGGCCAGAAAATGATTTCTTTTACCAGGCGCCCAGTGGCTCACACCTGTCATCTCAGCTACTGAGGAGGCTGAGATCTGGAGGATCGCAGTTCAAGGCCAGCCCCAGCAGACAAGTCCATGAGACAGACTCTCATCTCCAGGAAACTACTCAGAAAAAAAGCCAGAAGTGGTGCTGTGGCTCATGTGGTAGAGCTCTAGCCTGGAGTACAGAAAGGCTCAGGGACCGTGCCAGGCCCCGAGTTCAAGCCCCAGAAGTTACAAGTCCACCAATCCCATCATGAGTCCCTTTCTTTTTGAACCATGTGCCCCCGTCCCTAGCTCTCTCCCAGTTTTTCCCTCCCTCCCTTACCCACAAGTTGTATTCAGTGTCTGGTGAGGACAGTGGCTTCCTCTGTCCCTCCAATTCTGTGCCCCCTCTTTCACACCCAGTGACAAACAAGACAGAAAAGAAACATAAACAGGAATGAAGGGGACAAAAATCTCATTTCCTGGGGTTTATTTATTTAGATAGATTTGTCGTGTGCTGGTACATTTTAGATCTGGCTTCAGCATCAAAACTCTGTGTGTGTGTGTGTGTGTGTGTGTGTGTGTGTGTGTGTGTGTGTGTGCATGTGCCAGGTCCTGGGGCTTGAACTCAGGCCCCTGTGAGCACAAGGCTGCCACTGTACCACTTGAGCCACAGCTCCACTGCCCATTTTCTGGTGGTTCCTTGGAGATCAGAGTCTCACTGACTTTCCTGCCCAGGCTGGCTTTGAACCTGCGATCCTCTCGATCTCAGCCTCCTGAGTGGCCTTAGGCGTTGAATTCATTCTTTCCCTGTCAACATCACACAGAAGCTTGCTGGGGAACGGGATGCCCTCCAAACCGAGCTTGAAGAACTGAAGAAGAAGCTGGAGGCCATGAAATCTCGTAACAAGGTGCTGTCCAACGAAGTAAAGACCCTCAAGAGCCAGATGGGCACGCTGGTGCAGAAGGGCAGACATGATGACGAGCTCATCGACGCACTCATGGTACAGCAGCCATTCCCGCCAGGCCACCAGCTTGGATTGCAAGCATAACAGCAATGTGTGTGTGCGCGTGCACACGTGTGTATGCGTGTGTCCTACCTGGGACTTGAACTCAGAGCCTGGGCGCTGTCTCTGCGCTTCTTTGGCCCAATACTTACGCTCTACCACTTCAACCACAGCTCTCCACTTCTAGTTTTTTCTGGGTATGTGGTGTGCTGAGGAATCGAACCCAGGGCTTCATGCCTGCTAGGCAAGCACTCTACCATTAAGCCACACCCACAGCCCCCGAATTCTTTTTGTTATTCAGATCCCTGCCCTACCTGCTGATGGGAGGAGGGGAGGTTCTGTAGATAATCCTGTCCCGGAGAGGGAGGTTGAGGGCAGGAGAGGGAGACCTCCCTGCCTCTGCTGTCCTCCTCTGTCCAGCCCGACTTGACCCCTGCCTGCCATTCTTGCTGAGTCTTCCCACCCAGGAGCAGTTGAAGCAGTTACAAGAGGTCCTGGGAAGCCTGAGCCTCCAGGAGGAGAAACTGCGCATGTCCCAGCGTCACCAGGACCAGAAGGCCCACAGCAAGGCCCAGCGCAGCAGCAGTCTGGTGGCCCAGCTCCGAGCCATGGTGGCCGAGCGGGAGGAGAAAGTGCGACAGCTCGAACTAGAGATCGGGCAGCTCAGCAAGCAGGTAAAGAGATCTCAGCACCAGGACGCCAGGCACGAGTCACCCCCGGGCCCCACACAGGGTTTTGAACTCCCTTTGGGAGCTTCCTGGGCCCAGTCTCAAATCCTCACACCTCAGAGCTCTGACACCATTTTGTTTTCTTTTTGCCAGTCCTGGGGTTTGAACTCAGGGCCTGAGCACTGTCCTTGGGCTTTCTCAAAGTTAGAGCTCCATCCCTTGAGCCACAGCACCACTGCCAGCTTTTTCTAGGTATGTGGTACAGAGGACTCGAACCCGGGTCTTCGTGCATGCCAGGGAAGCGCTCTACCACTAGGCCAAACTCGGGCCCCTCTGACACCATTTTTCGGAAGGTCTTCAATCTGACAAATAACTAAAAGAACAGCTTGCTGGGCACCCGTGGCTCACGCCTGGCATCCCAGGAGGCCAAGATCTGAGGATCACGGTTCACAGCCGGCCTGGGCAGGGAAGCCAGTGAGGCTCTCATCTCCAGTGAGCCAACAAATGAGCCGGAAGCGGTGCCGTGGCTCAAGTGGTAGAGCCCCAGCCTTGAGCCAAAGAAGCTCAGGGACAGCGCCCAGCCCTGAGTTCAAGCCCCAGGACTGGCAAAAACAAACAAAAAGACACCAGGAGAAACTGAGGAAAAGCCTCTTAGCTATTGGTGGTTGAGTATAACCCCTCTCCCTGCACCAAACTCAGCCTTTTGAGTCGCCAAAGTCTCGCCATGTCAGACGTTCTTACCCTCATTTTCCCAGAAGGGGGGGTACATGCTCCATGGAGTTATCTCTGCCTTCCTGGGAGTCCCCAGGAAGAGAAGGGGGTGCCATCTTCACCAGATTTGCTGTCTCTTCCTGTCTCTCCCTTCCCCCAACTCCCTTCCTGAAAGTGAGGCATTTATCCAGTGTCACCGGTGCCCAGATGATGCCTCCCGCCCAGGCCAGCCTGATTTTTTTTTTTTTTGTCCTGAAAACAAATCCCCTTTATATCCCCTGAAAGGCGGAAATCCATCCAAGTTCCCCCCACACCCCCTCTTCATCCGGGCCTGAAAAGACCATCTATCTCCCTGTAGTATCTGCAGAATAAAGGAATGGGCGACGGATCCGGTGGGCCCGAGGTGAGCGCTGCCCGCACCAGGGCCTCGGAGGACCGGAGCGTCGCCAAGTCCCCAGCCTCCTCGGGCGATCACGCCAGCGGGCTGGGATCTTCCCGGTAAGAGGATGGAGGGGTGGATGGGATTTGGGGAGGGGGCGTCAATGACAAATGATTCCAAACAAAGGTGATGTGATTTCCTCCGGCCCCTGATAATGTGGTCGTTTCTTCTAATGCAAGGACCTCAGGCTACAAGGAGCTAGTGAGGCAAGCAACTGAGAACAGAAAGGCCTGGCTGCTCCCCTATTTATACCTAACCCAGCAGGCCCCGCCCCTCTGCTCTGATTGGCTGAGCTCTGGTTCGCAGTCTGCTTGCAATTGGCTGGAGTGAATAGGAGCATTTGCATAGGTGATCCCTCCTGCAGCAGGCCCCGCCCCTCTGCTCTGATTGGCTGAGCTCTGGTTCGCAGTCTGCTTGCAATTGGCTGGAGTGAATAGGAGCATTTGCATAGGTGATCCCTCCTGCAGCAGGCCCCGCCCCTCTGCTCCAGTTGGCTGAGCTCAGGTTCACAGTCTGCTGGCAGAATTGGCTGGTTTGAATAGGGGCAACTGTATTTCCATCAGGTGGTCTGGAAATAAGATGAACGGTTCACGTGTCATGCCACCATCAACTATTTCCTGTACAGACTGGTGGCCTGTTGTAATTCCATCTGGGAAACAAACCGGTGTGTGTGACAAAACCTTGCATTTTATAAATCCTTTCTTATCCCAAGCCAGCTCCTCTTTTTCCTTAACGGGAGAGCCAGGCCACCCGGCCAAAGCGGGCACACGGAAGCATTTTCTCACACGGTGCTTGGTGAGCAGTCACTTGTGTGGCAACCTCTCTGGGCTAGCCTCCGACCCTCAGAGAGACCCAGTGTTAGACTGCCCAGAGGTCGCCCTGGCACCCTGGCTCCGTGCCTTTTCAAACAACACAGAGTCAGCTAGCCCAGTGCTGGTGGTAAACTCATGCCTGGGATCCTGGGATCCTAGAAAACTGAGGCCCGAGGATTCGGGGTTCACAGCCAACAGAGGCAGGAAAAGTCAGGCAGAGTCTTTATCTCCAACAACCGCCCTCCCCGTGGCAAAAAAAAAAAAAAAGCCAAAAGTGGAGCTGTGGCTCAAGTAGTAGAGCACCAGCTTTCTTAAGAAAAGAATTGACTAAACACGCCGGGCCACCCAGCACCCCCCACCCCCATTCTGATGGACTCCCTGTCTCGTGACTCTGCCCAGCTCCGTGTCCAGCCTGGGCCACACGCTGGTGGAATCTGCCCTCACCAGGCCTTCCCTGCCCAGCCCTCATGGGACTTCACCCAGGTAGGCACCCCCCCTCCCTGGTCCACTGCCCCCCTTAACCATCCTCTCCACTAAAAAGGGCAAAGACCATCCGCTCCCTGGGGCTCATGCCTGTCCCCTAGCTCCTCAGGGGGCTGAGATCTGAGGATCCTGGTTCAAAGCCAACCCTAGGCAGGAAAGCCAAGTCCTGAGTTCAGATCCCAGGAGCAGCAGGGGGAGGGGTGGGAATGGCAAAGGTAAGGGACCAGGCTGTTACCAGAGAGGCAGCATGCGAACTTCCAGACTCTCCTGGCTTCCAGCACCTTCCCTGACCTAGAGAGGTAATGTTGGGGTGGGGGGGTGCTTTGACCTCATCCAGCTCCCCATTCTCAAACACTGATACCCCCTCAGCTCCCAAGCCCCTTTTGTTAGAGAATGAAGCCTCAGGGCTTCAATGGGTCCTGTGTTCTCAGTGCCAAACCGGTGACAAAGGGTGCCATTGTCCCGCCTGCTTCTGAGCCCCATCTTCTGTCACTGGAAGTCAGCTCCGGTCCAGGCATGCCTCTGAGCATGCCCCGTCCCACTTCCTTACCCCTCTTTTTTAATTTTGTGAGGGTCCCGGGGCTTGAACTCACAGCCTGGGCGCTGTCCCTGAGCCTCTTCTGCTCAAGTCTAGCGCTCTAGCACTTTGAGCCCCAACTCTCACTTGGGCTTTTTGGTGATCGTAAGAAATAAAAGTATTCCCAAGGCTGGCTTTGAACTCTGGTCCTCAGATCTCAGCCTCCCGAGGAGCTAGGACGACAGGTGTGAGCCACCATGGCCCAGCTAAAGGGTTGGGTGGGGGGCAGGGACTGTTTTGATCTTGAGGCTTCAACACCCTCCTCCCTCTGACCCTGCCCTTACACCCAGGTTCTCAGACTCCCCCGAACACAAAGGCTGCCAGGCAGAAGTGGCAGAGATCAAGGCCCTGTGGCAGGCTACCGAAGTGGAGCGTGATCGGCTCCACGAGTTTGTCACTGTCCTGCAGAAACGGTAACCACAAAGGGACACCATGCGAGCTCTCTTCCGGGACCAGAAGGTGGGGCGGGGGGGCGGGGGGGGGGAGAGTGGGGAGGCACCTGGCCTGGGAGCTCAGAATGTCATCACTCTGTCTCCCAAGCCCCCCCCAATCTGTGTTTTGTCACCTGGGCCAGAGGTGACACTTGCAGGAGAGTCCCACGTTGGGAATCACAGTGTGCGATCCACACAGTAGTCATTCAAACCTTGGGACGAGCTCACGTCTGTCATCCTAGCTACTCAGGAGGCTGAGATCTGAGGATCGTGGTTCAAAGCCAGCCCGGTACTAAAGTCCATGAGACTCTTATCTCCAGTGAACCACTAGAAAACCAGAAGTGGAGCTGTGGCTCAAGGGGTAGGGCGGTAGCCTGGAGCTGAAGAGCTCAGGGACAGCGCCCAGGCCCTGAGTTCAAGTCCCCCAACCAAAAAAAAAAAAAAAAAAAACCCCAAAGAACAGAAACCAAAGCAAGAAACCTGCAGGACAGGAAGCAGATCCTCTGTGAGTCACGTGGGAAACGGCCTGCATCTCAAGGCCACAGGATGTTGACAGACATCCACCAAAATAAATCAGTGACCCTCCACCCTGAACAACAGAAAAATGTTCCTGATGGATCCGCAGGGCCTCCACCCAGTGGCACGGGGCCCTAAACGCCAAGGGGAGGGTGCCAGTCATGGGGGAGGGTCACTCGAGGTGGTCACAGAAGGCATCAGACAGCTCAAAGAGTGGAGAGAGCCGGCCAGGAGACCCGGGCTGAAACAGGAGGATTGCAGACCATGCCAGCACAGAGCTGGGTTGTGCCAACACCTCAAGTGGGTTCAGATTCTCTTCCTCTCCCCCCACCCATCACCACCTGGGAACTCAGGCTGGCTCATGTTACCAGGGCCTGTGTGGGGACTCAGGGCCTGAGCACTGTCCTTGGGCTTTCTCAAGGCTGGCGCTCTACCACTTGAGCCACGGCACCACTTTTGATTTTTTCTGTGTATGTGCTACCAAGGAATCGAACCCAGGGCTCCCTGCCTGCTCGTGGCTCTAAATCCCAGCTCCCGGGGAGGCTGAGAGTGGAGGATGATGATTTGAGGCTGGCCATGAAGAAAAAAAAAAAAAAGTGTACCCTAAAAGGGGAAGAGTTATTTTTTTTTCTCTTTTTTTTCACACTTGGGGCTCCAGCGTGACTGACACAAAGGAGAGCCTGCCCTCTCCCGAGGCGGGGCAGGTGGCACTGCCCACCCCGCCTGGCAGCCCCTCTGTACCACAGGGTGGAGGAGAGCAGTGACCGGCTCCTGGAGGCAGAGCAGAGGCTGCAGGAGGAGAGGCAGCGCAGCGCCGTGCTGGAGCAGAGGCTGGAGAGGAGCCGCCTGGAGGCCAGCCAGGCCCCCGCCTCCCACAAAGCCTCCAGGAACAGAGCAGGTAGCCAGCCAGGGCCCTGGGGAGGGGAGTTGGGGGAAGATGCCAGCCTTGGGGCTTGAACTCAGGGCCTGGGCGCTGTCCCTGAGCTGCTTTGTGCTCAGGGCTGGCACTCTACTTCTTGAGCCACAGCTCCACTTCTGGCCTTTTCTGTGTATGTGGTACCGTGGAATCGAACCCGGGTCTTCGTGCATGTTAGGCGAGCACTCTACCACTAGGTCACGCTCTCAGCCATGCGGTTTTCTGCTTTGTTTTTTGCTGGTTAATTGGACTTTGGGCTGGTTTTGAACCAGGAGCCTCAGATCTCACAATTCTGGGCTTTATCCTCTTTGCCCGTTAAGGGTCCCCGTCTCCAGTTACCCTTAGCTTGCTGGCCTGAACGGGGCGAGGGGTGGCGGGGTTGGATTGGAAAGCCAGGTAGGGCTAGAAGTGTAGAACAAGAGTCAGAGGACTCTCAGGAAGACACAGCCAGCCCTGCACCACTGGCCCGGACAAGTAAAATAATAAAGAGCAGGGAAGGAGAAAAAAAATGCAGAGAAAGCCCTGAGGGATAGGCGGGGGGAGGGGGAGAGGACCTTTACCTCACAACACAAAGTGGCTGCCACTGCCCCACAACCCAGCTGGCGGTGAGAGAAGAGACCTGTCCTCTACCGGCGTCACCACTGAGCTATCAGATGTGCCCGCAGATTCCCAGATCGAGGAGCTGACGGCCAGGTACCCCCCTCCCCCGTTTTCCTGAAAGGGCAGAAGGGCTCTGGTGGGCAGGAGGGGCCTCCCTGGGACCAATTTGGAGTCCCCTTTGTGCTGAAGGCTGGCCATCCAGGCGGAGGAGAAGGAGATGCTGAAGGCCGCCCTGGGCAGTGCCCTGCGGGGTAAGGAGGAGGACTTCCGGCGCTACCATGAGACGCTGGCCCAGGTGAAGGGCGTCTTCCTTCAGGCCCTGCGGCAGCAGAAGGCGGAGAGGAGCTAGGCCGGGCCCAGCACCTGCGGAGAGGACTGGCCACCAAGAGGGACAGGACGCAGGGCGTGGGCCCCGGCCAGGACCCTGGGCCGGGACCACAGGACTGGACCCCGGCCCAGCCCTCAGCCGGCTTGTAATAATAATGGTGATTTTCCTAACCACGCGGCCGCCTCCTCCCTGTGGTATTGGGGCAGGGGGTGGCCAGGCCTCGAGGCGAGGGCAAAGCCTGGAAAGGATCCCGAGTCTGAAAATAAAAAAGCTGGAAGCATGGCGCCGTGGCTCAAGTGGTAGAGCGCCAGCCTTGAGCTGAAGAGCACAGGGACAATGCCCAGGCCACGAGTTCAAAGCCCTGTGGACTGACCAAAAGAAAAAAGAAATACAGGGTGGGGGGCTCTGGGGGACCCCAGGTGAAGGTGGAGGCTGTGTGGGCACACAGCTGTGTGCGCCTGCAGCCAGGACTGCACCTCCCAAGTCTGGAGGGCTTCCTGGAGGAGGCATCCTGGCTGACTGGCATCAAGACCGGGAAAGCCCCGCCCCCGACTGCCCCCCCCAGAGCCCTCTTACTCTGAGAGATAGGGGTGCCCCCCTCCCCAGGGTGTGGCCAGCCCTCCCCCCTCCCTGCAGCTCCCTGCAGAGCCAGCAGCTCTGGGCTCTGCTCCATTCTGTCTTCACTCCCGGCTGGAGAAGGACAGGCCTCCCTCCCTCCCTCCCTCCCTCCCTCCTCCCCCACCCCCAGCTTCTCCTGTGTCACCGCTACTCGCTGGATCTCGCCTCTGGGTGTGGGGGGGAACCCCCAGAGACTGGACACCCTGGAGGAGGAGGGGGGACTCCCCCAAACCGTGGCCCCAGGACCACAGCTGGGCCCCACAGCGTGCCCTGAGGTCCACTCAAGGTCAGTGCTGGGCCGTGGGTGGTAGGGAGGCCCTCCTGGATTCCCATCTGTCCCCCTTCCTTACCCCCCCCCCCAAAGTGGCCTTTCCCACGTTGGGGGGTAGGTGAGGCGGGTTCGGGGCCGGGGTCCTTAGACTGGGGTCCAGGCCTGGATGATGGTGGTGGAGGGCTGGGGGGGGAGAAGTTCCGGGCAGGGTGTGTGGGGGTGCAGGGCAGCGTGGGGGGACCGGCCCCCTCCCCCAGGACTCGGGGGGACTCCACGCCAGCCACCGGAGCTAAAATTGGACGGTGGAGTGTGGAGGCAGCTGACGGCGCTGCCCGCTCCCTGCCTGCTCCGGTTTCACCAGCCCGGCGCCATTAACCTGTCCCCGGCACGGCCTCCCTGCTGATAAGGGGGTGTCGGCCCCCCCACCCCTCACCCCCTGCCTGGGGCGGGGGCAGCCAGGGGTCTCTTTGATCTGAGGCTCCCGAGACAGAGCTGTGCCCTGCACACACACACACACACACACACACACACACACACACACACACACACACACACACCTTTTTAGTCCAGTCCTAGGCCTGGGCACCGTCCTTGAACTTTTCTAGGGCTCAGGGCTGGTGCTCTGCCACTTGAGCCACAGCTCCAGTCTGGCTTTTTGGTGGATCATCGGATATAAGAGTCCCACAGGGGACTTTCTGTCCCGACTGGCTTCGAACCTCCATCCTCAGATCTCAGCCCCAAAGAAGTGCCCATCCTGGGCCTTGAACTCGGGGCCTGAGCTCTGACCTTGGGTTTTCTCAAGGCTGGGGCTCTACTATTTGAGCCACGGCACCACTTCTGGCTTTTCCTATGTATGTGGCACCGAGGAATCGAACCTGGGTCTTGGTGCATGCTAGGCAAGCCCTCTACCACTAGGCCTCGCTCCCGGGCTACTTGAGGCATTAACCCAGCCATGGCGGGGAGCGGCCCGGCTCTTAACTGCTCAGCACCGAGGACAGCAGCCAGCGCCCTGGCAGTCCCCTGGGAGCATGGCCCACCTGCCAGCACCAAGCCCTGGGTTCGATTCCTCAGTACCACATACACAGAAAAAAGCCGGAAGTGGTGCTGTGGCTCAAGTGGCAGAGTGCTAGCCTTGAGAAAAGCCAAGGACAGTGCTCAGGCCCTGAGCTCAAGCCCAGGACTGATACACATATGTGCGTGTGCACACACACACACACACACACACACACGGGCACAGGCCGGGGGACACAGGCGCCCCATCACCGCGGTGGGGTGCAGGAGCTGCAGTCCTCACCCTGGCCTCCCCCCCCCACAGCCGCCCCCGGCCATGGGCGTCACCACGCCGCTGCCCGCCGCCGAGC
The DNA here is from genome assembly GCF_031878675.1 of Megascapheus bottae. Taxonomy (NCBI): domain Eukaryota; kingdom Metazoa; phylum Chordata; class Mammalia; order Rodentia; family Geomyidae; genus Megascapheus; species Megascapheus bottae. The sequence goes on along the minus strand of NC_143540.1, from coordinate 9,272,920 downwards.
TGGCCATCTACTCCCTCGTGCTGAGCGGGGCTCTGGCCTACGCCAGCCAGGGCCTCCTGGAGGCGTCACGAGGTAACGCCAGACAGGGGCGGGGGGCGACGGGGACACACATACACACACACACACACAGACCAGAATCACACACACACACACACACAGACCAGGACACACACACACAGACCAGGACACACACACACAGACCAGGACACACACAGACCAGGACACACACACAGACCAGGACACACACACACACACACAGACCAGAATCACACACACACAGACCAGGACACACACACACAGACCAGGACACACACACACAGACCAGGACACACACGCACAGACCAGGACACACACACACAGACCAGGACACACACAGACCAGGACACACACACAGACCAGGACACACACACACACACACAGACCAGAATCACACACACAGACCAGGACACACACACACAGACCAGGACACACACGCACAGACCAGGACACACACGCACAGACCAGGACACACACACACGCACAGACCAGGACACACACAGACCAGGACACACACACACAGACCAGAATCACACACACACACAGACCAGGACACACACACACAGACCAGGACACACACAGACCAGGACACACACACAGACCAGGACACACACACAGACCAGGACACACACACACACACACAGACCAGAATCACACACACACAGACCAGGACACACACACAGACCAGGACACACACACACACACAGACCAGAATCACACACACACAGACCAGGACACACACACACACACACAGACCAGAATCACACACACACAGACCAGGACACACACACAGACCAGGACACACACACACACACACAGACCAGAATCACACACACACAGACCAGGACACACACACACACACACAGACCAGAATCACACACACACAGACCAGGACACACACACAGACCAGGACACACACACACACACACAGACCAGAATCACACACACACAGACCAGGACACACACACAGACCAGGACACACACACACAGACCAGGACACACACACAGACCAGGACACACACACACACACACAGACCAGAATCACACACACACAGACCAGGACACACACACACACACACAGACCAGAATCACACACACACACACGCACAGACCAGGACACACACACACAGACCAGGACACACACACACAGACCAGGACACACACACACAGACCAGGATCACACACACACACAGACCAGAATCACACACACACACACACACACACACACAGACCAGGACACACACACACAGACCAGGACACACACACACAGACCAGGATCACACACACACACACAGACCAGGACACACACACACAGACCAGGATCACACACACACACACAGACCAGGATCACACACACACAGACCAGGACACACACACACACACAGACCAGGATCACACACACACACACGCACACAGACCAGGACACACACACGCACCCACACGCACACACACAGACCAGGACACACACGCACAGACCAGGACACACACACACAGACCAGGACACACACACACGCACAGACCAGGACACACACAGACCAGGACACACACACACACACAGACCAGGACACACACACACACACAGACCAGGACACACACACACAGACCAGAATCACACACACACACAGACCAGGACACACACACACACACAGACCAGGACACACACACACAGACCAGAATCACACACACACACAGACCAGGACACACACACACACACAGACCAGGACACACACACACAGACCAGGACACACACACACACACACAGACCAGGATCACACACACACACACGCACACAGACCAGGACACACACACGCACCCACACGCACACACACAGACCAGGACACACACGCACAGACCAGGACACACACACACAGACCAGGACACACACACACACACAGACCAGGATCACACACACACACACGCACACAGACCAGGACACACACACGCACCCACACGCACACACACAGACCAGGACACACACGCACAGACCAGGACACACACACACAGACCAGGACACACACACACGCACAGACCAGGACACACACAGACCAGGACACACACACACACACAGACCAGGACACACACACACACACAGACCAGGACACACACACACAGACCAGAATCACACACACACACAGACCAGGACACACACACACACACAGACCAGGACACACACACACAGACCAGAATCACACACACACACAGACCAGGACACACACACACGCACAGACCAGGACACACACAGACCAGGACACACACACACACACAGACCAGGACACACACACACACACAGACCAGGACACACACACACAGACCAGAATCACACACACACACAGACCAGGACACACACACACACACAGACCAGGACACACACACACAGACCAGAATCACACACACACACAGACCAGGACACACACACACACACAGACCAGGACACACACACACAGACCAGAATCACACACACACACAGACCAGGACACACACACACAGACCAGGACACACACACACAGACCAGGACACACACACACACACAGACCAGGACACACACACACAGACCAGAATCACACACACACACAGACCAGGACACACACACACACACAGACCAGGACACACACACACAGACCAGAATCACACACACACACAGACCAGGACACACACACACGCACAGACCAGGACACACACAGACCAGGACACACACACACAGACCAGAATCACACACACACACAGACCAGGACACACACACACGCACAGACCAGGACACACACAGACCAGGACACACACACACAGACCAGAATCACACACACACACAGACCAGGACACACACACACGCACAGACCAGGACACACACAGACCAGGACACACACACACACACACAGACCAGGACACACACACACAGACCAGAATCACACACACACACAGACCAGGACACACACACACACACAGACCAGAATCACACACACACACAGACCAGGACACACACACACACACACAGACCAGGACACACACACACAGACCAGAATCACACACACACACAGACCAGGACACACACACACAGACCAGAATCACACACACACACAGACCAGGACACACACACACACACAGACCAGGACACACACACACAGACCAGAATCACACACACACACAGACCAGGACACACACACACAGACCAGGACACACACAGACCAGGACACACACAGACCAGGACACACACACAGACCAGGACACACACACACACACACAGACCAGGACACACACAGACCAGGACACACACACACAGACCAGGACACACACAGACCAGGACACACACACAGACCAGGACACACACACACACACACAGACCAGGATCACACACACACACACGCACACAGACCAGGACACACACACGCACCCACACGCACACACACAGACCAGGACACACACGCACCCACACGCACACACACACCCGGGAAGCCCCAGAGGTGGTGCTCAGCGGCCGCCCGGCCTGCCCGCTCCCCTCGCAGATGGGCTTCACAGGAAGACATTCCGGGCGTCGGTGCAGCCGGGCTGGGCCTACCTCGGCCGGAAGATGGTAGGTCTCCCCATCACGCGGCCCCCAGGGGTGGCCGGGGTCCCCGCCTGGGCTCCAGCGGGCTGGGCTTCCCCCCCCCCAGCTCTGCTCGTGCAGGAAATGGAGCCCCTAAAACTGCACATCTCAAACGAGGGCCAGGAGCGTGGCCTCGTGGTAGAGAGCTCGCCTAGCATGCACCAAGCCCCGGGTTCGATTCCTCAGTACCACAGACACAGAAAAGGCTGGAAGTGGCTCAAGTGGTAGAGCTCTAGCCTTGAGAAAACCCAAGGACAGTGCTCAGGCCCTGAGTTCAAGCCCAGGACTGACAAGAAAGAAAGAAAATGAAGAGCGAGGAAGAAGGGAGTGGGGAGGGCGGGAGGGAGGGAGGAACGAGGGGCAGCCAGGCAGTCCTGCCCTCCCCCTGCCCCCCCTCGCCCCCCCCCTCAGGATGTGGCTGATTTTGAGTGGGTCATGTGGTTCACGTCCTTCCGAGACGTCATCGTGTTCGCGCTGTCGGGCCACGTGCTGTTTGCTAAGCTGTGCGCCATGCTGGCACCCCAGGTGAGCCAGGCCTCCCTGGGGCATGGTGGGAAATCCACACCCCCCCACCCCGGGGGTCTCGGGCCCATCAGCTCCCGCTCCACCTGCAGCTGCGCTCCTGGATGTACGCCCTGTACGGTGTCCTGGCCGTGGCCGGTACCATGGGCCCGTGGTACCTGTTGTTACTCTTGGGCCACTGCGTGGCTCTCTACGTGGTCTCCCTTGTGGGCCAACCCTGGCTCTGCCTGAGCTTTGGGCTCGCCAGCTTGGCCTCCTTCAAGATGGATCCGCTCATCTCCTGGCAGGTATGGACTTGGGGAGGGGTGGGTTGATGGTACAAGGATAGGCCAGGCTTGAACTCAGGGCCTGGGCGCTGCCCCTGAGCTCTTTTGTTCAAGGAGCCCCAGTGCCACTTCTTGGTGGATCCTGGTGGATCATTGGAGATCAGAGTCTCACGGGCTTTCCTGCCTTGGGCTGGCTTTGAACCGCGATCCTCCAGATCTCAGCCTCCCGAGGAGCTGGTGTGAGTCACCAGTGCCTGGCCCAAGTTCCGGACTTATTTCCAGCGGTCCTTGTCACCTTTCCTCAAGCCTTTGAGGATGTCCTAGTCCATAACCCAGCCGCTGGTGGCTCACGCTTATCATCCTAACTACTCAGGAGGCTGAGATCTCAAAGATGGTGGTTCGAATCCAACCCAGGCAGATCCCAGAATGGACGATATATATCCTGTCCCCGCTCGCTTCTCTGTGGGGTCCCCTGGTGAGCCGGCGGCCCCCTGGCTCTTCCCACTTCCTGCAGAGCGGGTTTGTCCCGGGCACGTTTGAGCTTCAAGATGTCCTGTTTCACGGGGGCAGCGGCTTTACGGTACTGCGCTGTACCAGCTTCGCGCTGGAGGCCTGCGCCCGCCCAGAACACCGCTACTCCCTATCCGACCTCATCAAGTATAACTTCTACCTGCCCTTCTTCTTCTTCGGGCCCATCATGACCTTTGACCGCTTCCACGCTCAGGTGAGCCAGATCTCTCTTAGCACCCAGGCCTGGTGCTCTCCCACCCGGACCACGCCTGCAGTGTCTCCAGCTTTTGGCTGCTTTCCTTCTGTGAGACTCTTTTATCCTGTGCCCAGGCTGGCTTTGAACCACCATCCTCTGGATCTCAGTCCTCTGAGCATCCAGGCTCTTCCTTCTCAGATGGGCTGTGTGTACCCCCATCCTCAGACAGGCCCCCAGCTCCTGGACTCTTGGCTTCCCTTCCCCCCCACCCCCCACGCCCCCTTCCCAGGTAAACCAGGTGGAGCCTGTGAGGGCCGAAGGTGAGCTGTGGCGGATTCGGGCCCAGGCGGGCCTCAGCGTGGCAGCCGTGGCGGCCGTGGATGTCTTCTTCCACTTCTTCTACATCCTCACCATTCCCAGTGACCTCAAGTTTGCCAACCGCCTCCCCGACAGCGCCCTCGGTGGGTGCCCACGGAGCGGGTGGGGGTGGGCGTAACTGCACCTCCAAACCTCACAGCACCCAAGAGTCAGTGAGGTCCTGCCTTCCCCCCTCCTGCCCTCCTGCCCTCCTTCCTCCCTCCCTTCCTTCCCTCCTTCCTTCTCTCTCAGTATGTGCTGAGGCTTGAACTCAGGGCCTGGGTTGTTGTTCCTTATTGTTATAACGGGTGCTCTGCCACTTGAATCATACCTCTCATTTGCCTGCCCAGGCTGGATTCGGACTGGGATCCTCACATCTCAGCCTCTGGAGTAGCTGGGGCGGGAGGCCAGCATGATGTATTCTGAAATGCACAGGGCTTTGTCCTGGGAGGCCTGGGGCGGGGCCTGGGAGTGGGCGTGTCCGCCGCAGGGAGTTCTCAGTGGCGGTGGGTGGGGCTAGAAGGGAGGGGCGGGGCCTGGGAGTGGGCGTGTCCGCCGCAGGGAGTTCTCAGCGGCGGTGGGTGGGGCTAGAAGGGAGGGGCGGGGCCTGGGAGTGGGCGTGTCCGCCGCAGGGAGTTCTCAGTGGCGGTGGGTGGGGCTAGACGGGAGGGGCGGGGCCTGGGAGTGGGCGTGTCCGACCAGGGCAGTTCTTAATGGAGGTGGGTGGGGCTGGTGAGGGGCGTGGCCTTGGAGTGGGCGTGTCGAATGCAACCTGGCTTTCCACAGAGCATAGAGGGAGGAAAGGAAAGAGAAGGAGGGAGGGAGGGAGGAGTTGTCCACAGGCTGGGCTCAGCACCTCCTCTCGGGCTCCGCCCCGCGGGAAGCCACGCCTGACCCCAGCCCCCCCCCACTCCGCCCCGTCCCCAGCCGGCCTGGCCTACGCGAACCTGGTGTACGACTGGGTGAAGGCGGCGGTGCTGTTCGGCGTGGTGAGCACCGTGGCCCGCCTGGACCACCTGGACCCCCCCCAGCCTCCGAAGTGCATCACGGCGCTCTACGTCTTCGGGGAGACGTGAGTGCACACCCACAGGAGGGGGCAGGGCGGCGCCCTGGGGTCCCCCCACACCCCCAACCCCGTCTCCCCCCTGTCTCCCCCACAGGCACTTCGACCGCGGCATCAACGATTGGCTTTGCAAGTGAGTGGCTCAGGATCACGGCGGGCAGAGGAGCTGCCAGTCACACCGTGAGGGGCTTACCCCCGCCCCACCCCCCTTCCACCTTCTCCCTCCCCCCCAGATACGTGTACGACCACCTCGGGGGCGATCACACCTCGGTGATCCCAGAGCTGGTGGCCTCCGTGGCCACATTCGCTGTCACCACGCTGTGGCTTGGCCCCTGCGACATTGTCTACCTCTGGTCTTTCCTTAACTGCTTTGGCCTCAACTTTGAACTCTGGGTACAGAAGCTGGCAGAGTGCGGGCCTCTGGCCCACGCTGAGGTGAGCCAGGTCTGGGGTTTGAGGGGGGCAGGCTAGGATGAACTGGAAGATATGACATGGGGGTGACACTATTGCTTTCTAGAATTATTATCCAGCTGCCGTGGTCCACAGTTGAGAACTTTCTCCTCCTGTCAAAGTAATCGAAGTCTAGCCAGGCATACCAGCTACTCAGGGGTCTGAGATCTGAGGATCAGGGTTCAAAACCAGCCTGGGCAGGGAAATCCTCATGAGACTCTGATCTCCCATAAACCACTCCAAAACCAAAAGTGGGCCTGTGGCTCAAGTGGTAGAGCTCTGGCCTTGAGCACAAAGAGGCTCAGGGAGAGCGCCCAGGCTTTGAGTTCAAGTCCCACAACTGACAAAAAGCAAGAGGGGGGGAAAATAAAACAACCCAGCCTCTTTCTACTTCCATGGATCAAGCTCAATACATCTAGGCCTGGCTGTGTTGCTCAAGTCTTTCACCTCTCCCTGGGCCTCAGTTTCCCCATGTTTAGCAGTGAGGAAGGACCTTAGTGGTTCTCTAGGCCCCAGGCTATTGGCTCAGCACACTCTCTTTCTCTTTTTCTCCTTTGGGCAATATTTTCCTTGACCAAGTAGGCCCGTCTGTCGGAGCAGATGTCTCGAAGGGTTCGAGGCTTCTGTGGAGCTGTGAACTTTTGGGCAATCATCATGTACAATCTGGTGAGCCTAAACAGTCTGGAGTTCACAGAGCTGGTTGCTCAACGCCTGTTACTTACAGGTAAGAAAAACTGTGCCTGTATATATATATATATATATTTTTTTTTTTTTTGCCAGTCCCAGGGCTTGAACCCAGGACCTGGGCAGTGTCCTTGGACCTTTTTGCTTAAGACCACTTGAGCTACAGAGCCTCTTTTTGGTTTTCTGGTGGTTCCTTGGAGATAAGAGTCTGGTGGACTTTTCCTGCCTGGGCTGGCTTTGAACCTGGATCCTCAGATCTCAGCTCTTAAGTAGCTAGGATGGCAGGCGGGAGCCACCAGTGTCCAGAAGGAAGGGCTTTCATGGCTGGGTGGGTGAAGATCCAGAAGCAGGAAGAAAGAAATCCTCAAGTATAGAGACATCCAGACATCAGCGGCTCCTGTCCCCAACAGGATTTCCTCAGACCACATTGGCCATCTTGTTTGTCACCTACTGTGGCGTCCAGCTGGTGAAGGAGCGAGAGCGAGCCCTGGCCCTGGCTGAGACGCAGAGGCGGGACAGGGAGAAAGCCGAGTAGAGGACTCGGTGATTGATTCCGTTCAGCCGTTTCTGGGCTCTAGGCCCAGACTCAGACACAAGAGGCTTAAGTGACAGAATAAAAAAATTTAAAAAAAGAAAAAAGGGCTTTTCTACCAACCATTGCCCCCCAGCATGGCCTCAAGATTTGGGTCCCCCCAACCCCCCAATAGGAGCCTAGAGGAGATGGCACGCAAAGCCAGACGCTACCCACTTTCTAATTTAATGACACAATTACTGAAGGCCCTAACCACCCAGCCACTTACGAACGGCCACTTCACCCTCTGGACTTCAGATTCTGAGTTCGTTTTGTTGTTGTTGCATTTATTGATTGATTCATTCATTCATTTTTTTTTGTTTGGACCTGGAGTTTGAACTCAAGGCCTGGGCGCTGTCCCCTGAACTTTTACCACTCAAGGCTGGCATTCTACCACTCTGAGCCAAGTTTTCTGGTGGCTCGTGGCAGTGAGACTCAATGGACTTTCCTACCCCAGCTGGCTTTGAACCACAATACTCTGGATTTCAGGCTCTTGAGGAGCTGGGGTGACAGGTGTTGAAGCCCCATGGCCCAGCAAGAGCCTTTTTTGTGGTTGGCAGCCACATTCCTCTACTCGATCGAATCAGGTTCTCAGGCCACAGAAGAAGATCTGTAGTGAGTTCCTGGCTCCCCCCACCCCCGCGGTCCTTCGTGGAGGGCCCCACGGCTATGTGGGAACCTTGCAAGCGACAGTCACATCTTGGTGAGACGGAGGACGTTGAGCCTCACAGGCAGAAAGGTGGCGCCAGCCGCGTAGGCAATTTCCCGCAAGATTCCCTCCCACTTCTTCTCCTCCTCATTGTACCTGGGATGGGGGGGTGTGGGGGGAGACAGAGATATCAGTGAGCTGAGGAGCTGGCTTCACTGGGAAGGTTTAGCCGTGGGGTCTGGGCTTGCCTGGTTTCTAGAAGTTTACCCCATCTCAGATCCCATCTTTGGAATAGAATTACTCTTTCGTGTGTGTGTGTGTGTGTGTGTGTGTGTGTGTGTGTGTGTGTGTGTGCGCTGCTTTTAGGACTCGAACTCAGGACCTGCATGCTGTCTCTGAGCTTCTTCTTCTCCTTATAATTATTATTTTGCCAGTCCTGGGGCTTGAACTCAGGGCCTGGGCACTGTCCTTGGACTTTCTCAAGGCTGGAACTCTACCACTTGAACCACAGCACCACTTTTGTCTTTTTTCTATGTATGTGGTCCTGAGGAATCTCGAACCCAGGTCTTCCTGTCTGCTAGGCAAACACTCCCAGCTCCTCTGAGATTTGTTTTTTTTTTTCCTCCTTCTTCTTGTTCAAGGCTAGCGCTCTACCACTTGAGCCATATCTCCACTTGTGGTTTTTGGGGGTGGTTTCAGTGGAGATAATGGGTCTCACGGACTTTCCTGCCATGAGCAGCCGGTACCCGGATGGATAGATCTACTCTCAGAAAATTCCCATCCTCTCAGAAAGGGGTCCTCTCTCTCCCCAAGAAAGCCCACCTCCCCCCCCCCATTCTGGGAAGAGCTATTCCTTGGAGGAAAGGCCTGGTTAAGGGTTCCCCATTCTTCAAGCTAGCTCACGCCTGTCATTCCAGCTTCTCAGGAGGCTGAGATCTGAGGCTCGTGAGTTCAAAGCCAGTCCCGACAGGAAAGTTTGTGAGATTCCTTCTCTCTAATGAACCATCAGAAAACCAAAAGTGGAGCAGTGGTTCAATCTGGTACTCAGAAGTTGGGGTTCCCACCCACTGATTCTCCACACCAAGTCCTCTCCCCCCACCCCAGAAGGCGAGAGGACACGGAGAAGGCCAGGTCTCACACGTCGGTGGCCCTCGGCTTGCACACTCAGACAGTGAACGAGAAGCCGGGACTAAGTGAGGTGTTTGTGGTCTCTTCCCTTAGCACTCCTGGAAAGCAGGGGCACCTTTACCAGCCTTGCTCAGGAGGCCCCCCCCACCCCACCCCCCCCAGTCACCTCCAGATGTCAGTGAGTTCCGTGGGGACCTGCTCCCCAGACTCGGTCTCCAGGGTGGCGAAGCCACCGATGGCATAGAGGGTCCCTGCCAGGCTGACCAGGCTCAGCGAGCTGCGCTCTTGGGGAAAGGCCTCGAGGAGGGACCACCTGGGAGGAGGAAGAGGAAGCAGGAGCCTCAGAGGCCATCCCTGCCCGCCAGCACCCAGAAACTCAGCTGCACCCCATCTGAAGTCTCAATGCCAGGTCTGCGTTCCTGGTGCCACCTCCTTTTGGCTGATTTTATCATTATGAATTTTCACCAGTCCCGGGGCTTGAACTCAGGGCCTGGGTGCCGTCCCTGAGCTTCTTTGGCTCAAGGCTGGCGCTCCACACCACTCGAGCCACAGCTCCACTTCCACTTTTTGCAAGTCCTGTGACTCTTGCCGCCCGAGGGTAGACAGGAGGAAGGACTGCCGGGGAGGGGGGGGGCAGGGGCGGAGCTACTCACTTGTTGTCTGCGATGCTGTACACCTCGGCCGAGCTGGTCAGCCCCGTGTCGGTGACCCCGGCCGCCACAAAGATGCGGCCGTCGTGGACGGTGGCCCCGAAGAGCGAGCGCGGGGTGCGCATGGGCGCCAGCTCCTTCCACTCGAATTTCTTGGGGTCGTAGACGCACACCTTGTTGAGACACTTCCTGGGACGCAGGACGAGGGGGAGGGGAGGCAGCTGGGGGAGGGGACCCCTGGCCCCCCTCCCCGCCCTGACCGGCCACCTCCACCCCCCCGCTCGCCGTCCGGGCCGGAGCCTCACCTGTCGCCGCCCTTGCCGCCCAGGACGTAGACCAGGTCCAGGTAGGACAGCACCGCGTGGCCGTACACGGGGTAGGGCAGCGGGTCCGACTCGCCCCACTTGAACGACCTGAACGGAGCGAGGGCACTGGCTCAGGGGGGGCCCCACCCAGGCCTCTGACGGCCACCCCTCCACCCAGCTCCCACTCGGGGTGCGCCCAGCCCCTCGCAGCCCCCCACGCCCTGGGTTCTCCCTGGCCTGCTGGCACACAGCGATCCCTGACCCTCGGCAGGCCCCGCCCAGCGGCAGCCCCGCCTCCCAGGAGGCCACGCCCCTACACGCTCTTATAGGCTCCGCCCTCAGGACCGCCCCCATCTCCGACCCGCATTCCAGACTCCGCCCCATATGAACAGACCACGCCCCGTGCCACGCCCCTTGGCATGCCACGCCCCTTGTCAGAGGCCTCACCAGGCCAGGCTCCTCCCCCATGACTGACAACCTCCCCAAGGCTGTCCCGCCCCCACTACATGACCACGCCCCAACCAGGCCCCACCCCAAGCAGTATTCACGCCTTTCCTGGCCTCGATCATGACCTAGTCCATTCTATTCCAGTCCTCGCCCAGCCCAACCAGGCCCCACCCCTAAGCCAGGCCACGCCCCATTCCAAGACACGCCCCCACACCATGCAAGTTTTACCGCCCCATCCGTTTCTCGGGTTCTGACCCCGCCCACAAGCAGGCCACGCCCCTTCAGACCACCTCCAGTCCTGGCCCGGCCCCCCCCGCGGGCCCCGCCCCCTTCCGGCAGGCCCCGCCCCGTGCGGCAGGCCCCACCCCTCCCGGGCCCCGCCCCCGGCCCGGCAGGCCCCGCCCCGTCCGGCAGGCCCCGCCCCGTCCGGCAGGCCCCGCCCCCGTCCGGCAGGCCCCGCCCCGGGCCCGCCCCCTCCCGGGCCCCGCCCCTCCCGGGCCCCGCCCCCGGCCCGGCCCGCACTCACAGCCGGTCGTAGCACAGGACCGAGTCCAGGCAGCCCTCGCCCTCCTGGAGCTCGCGGCCGCCCACCACGAAGATGGAGTTGAGGGCCTCGCCCAGCCCGAAGAGGCAGCGCGGCGACGGCAGCGGCGGCATCCCCAGCCACTCCGAGTCCAGGTGGTCGAACTGCGGCCCGAAGCCCCGTCAGCGGTCTGTGCGCCCCCAGATCCGGCCCCACCCAGCCCCTAGCTGGGAAACTGAGGCACCCTCAGAGATCACCGGGGCCAGTGCCCCCTCCCTGCTGTCCACCCCACCTCAAGGCCCTCCTCCAGCAGGAGGGGAAACTGAGGCACCCTCAGAGATCCCCAGGGCCAGTGCCCCCCCTCACTGCTGTCCACCCCATCCCAAGGCCCTCCTCCAGCACCAGGGGAAACTGAGGCACCCTCAGAGATCCCCAGGACCAGTGCCCCCCCTCACTGCTGTCCACCCCATCCCAAGGCCCTCCTCCAGCACCAGGGGAAGCTAAGGCACCCTCAGAGATCCCCAGGACCAGTGCCCCCCCTCACTGCTGTCCACCCCATCCCAAGGCCCTCCTCCAGCACCAGGGGAAGCTAAGGCACCCTCAGAGATCCCCAGGGCCAGTGCCCCCTCCCTGCTGTCCACCCCACCTCAAGGCCCTCCTCCAGCAGGAGGGGAACCTGAGGCACCCTCAGAGATCCCCAGGACCAGTGCCCCCCCTCACTGCTGTCCACCCCATCCCAAGGCCCTCCTCCAGCACCAGGGGAAACTGAGGCACCCTCAGAGATCCCCAGGACCAGTGCCCCCCCTCACTGCTGTCCACCCCATCCCAAGGCCCTCCTCCAGCACCAGGGGAAACTGAGGCACCCTCAGAGATCCCCAGGACCAGTGCCCCCCCTCACTGCTGTCCACCCCATCCCAAGGCCCTCCTCCAGCACCAGGGGAAACTGAGGCACCCTCAGAGATCCCCAGGACCAGTGCCCCCCCTCACTGCTGTCCACCCCATCCCAAGGCCCTCCTCCAGCACCAGGGGAAACTGAGGCACCCTCAGAGATCCCCAGGACCAGTGCTCCCCCTCACTGCTGTCCACCCCACCCCACCAGCCCAGAAACTTCCCCGATGGCCCTTAAAGTCCACCCTACAGCCGGGCACCGGGGCCTCAGGCCTGGTATCCGGGCTGCTCAGGAGGCTGAGATCTGGAGGCTCGTGGTTCCCAGCCAGCCTGGGGGCCAGGAGAGGCTGGGAGACTCTGAGCCACCCAGAAAACCTGTAGCGGAGCCGTGGCTCAAGTGGTCAAGCGCCAGCCTGGAGCCAAAGAAGCTCAGGGACCATGCCCAGGCCCTGAGATCAAACCCCAGGATTGCCTAATAATAATAATAACAATAATAATAGTAGTAATAGCTCAGGAATAGTGTCCAGGCGCGCGCGTGCGCACACACACACACGTCAACCTGGCCTACACCATTCCACTCTCCTGATCCTTCCAGAGCCTCAGTTTCCTCCTCTGTCTCCTAAAATGAATCCCAGTCCATTCCCTTCCTCCCACACCACCCAGATACCCCATCATTAACTCATTCCTCCCCCCCACCCCTCCCCCACCCCTCCCCCTCCCCCTCCCCAAAAGAACCTGCAGGAAGTAGGCGCTCATGGGATGCTCTTTGTCCTCTTCATTGAGGAACAGGCCCCCGGCCACGAACACCTGATTCTCCTTGGTGACGAGGCTGACGTGATTTTTGGGGACCTGGGTGGAGAGGGTGGCGCAGTAACACTCGTTGGCCGCGGGGTCGTAGGCCACGGTCCCCACTTCGCTGACCATGAAGATGAGATCCTGCAGGAACATGCCAAAGCGCAGGGTGTCGTTGAGGATGCCCGGCAGGAGCCGCTCGTCCTCCTCTCCATCTTCGTCTTCTTCGGCTTCTCCATCTCCTTCATCTCCTTCCCCGGCTTTGCTTTTCCCCAGGCCTTTGGCCTCCACGGCCGCCACCTTCGCCTTCCTGGTCTTCTTCTTCTTGCGCAGGGTGGTGATCCGTCCCTCGTGGGCATCTTTCACCATCTGAATCTTCCTCAGCAGCTCAGGCTGGCCCTTCACCAGTGGGTGACGCTCCACTCGACTCTCCAGAAACTCCCGTGGCAGCAGACGGCAACGTAAGCTCTCAAACACCGTGGGTAAAGCTGCCTGATGCTGGGCTCGAACCTCTGGATCTCCTCCAGCCTCGGCCCAACGCATCACGGCTTCGAAGACCACCTCTTCCTTCTCCACGTTGAGTCCATCGCTGGAGATGATGGTGATGAGTTCATCAGGGGACAGACTCAGAAAGTCCGTGTCACGGGCCACCAAGGTAAAACAGGAACAGATGAAATCCCGGGCGGCCACAGCCAGCCTGGCACAGTCGAGGAGGAGGCCCAGGCGGAAGACAGCGAGACAGTTGGCCAGACACAGGCGTTTGTGCAGGAAGGAGATGCAGATGGTGAAGATGGAGGGGATTTGGAAGCGGTGGGCTGCGGAGAACAGATCTTGCACGCTGGCCTCGTCCAGGGAGATCTCCGACGTGTACAGGTAGTGCAACACCTGAGCCACCACGTCGGGGGACACAGAGTCCAGACACAGCTCGGCTGGCTGCTTCGCACCTTCTGGTTGGGACAGGAAGTGAGCCCGGAAGTAAGGGCTACAGGCAGCCAATACCAACCGGTGGCAAGGAAACTCCCGGGTGTCCACTTTGACCACGCAGTCCACGAATTTGCCGTGGTCCAGCATGTCTTTCAGTCCATCCTGTAGCAGGGTCTGCTGGTACAGGCGCTGCTCTTCTGCCTGCTCCAAAGCCATGATAGACGCCCCTAAAACCGGTCCCCTCTCTGTCTGTCTGTCTGTCTGTCTGTCTGTCTCTCTCTCTGTGTCTCTGGAGGAGGCCGAGCAGCTGCTGGAGGCAGGGTTTTATATAGAGACGCCTTTGGCCAGGCTCCTGTAAGCTGATCTGTCCATCTGGCCTTCTGTGAGTGACACCTCGTGGGGTGCAGGGAGGGGCAGCCCGGCCCCCCCCCCCACAGCCTTGACCCAGTTCTGGGGGTGTCTGGGAGGGGTCTCCCCTCCCTTTTTGTTTTGTTTTGGCCAGGCCTGGTGCTGGAACTCCACCCCTCAAAGCAATCTTGTGCTCCAGGCTGGTGCTCTACCATTTGAACCACGGCACCATGTCTGGTTTTCTGGTGTTTTCCTGGGACAGGAGGAGGCTCAGGGACTTTGTTGCCCCTTCCCCCCCAGGCTGGCCTCGAACCATGATCCTCCAGGCCTCAACCTCCTGGGTGGCTGAGATGATGCTGGGGGGGGGGGGGACAGAGAACGACTGAGCTCTGCTTCCTCTCTGTTTTATTTTTAATCTTTGTTTTCTGGCCCTGGGTCTGGGAGTGTGGCTTAGTGGTAGAGTGCTTGCCTAGCATGCACAAAGCCCTGGGTTCGATTCCTCAGTACACCACATACACAGAGAAAAAAAAAACCGGAAGTGGTGTGGTGGCTCAAGCGCTTGGGTCCTGAGTTCAAGTCCCAGGATTGGTGAAGAAAACCAAACGAGCTTACTATGCCAGGAGCTGAGCCGGTGATGGACAATTAATCCAGGCTGTTCTTGCAGGGCGTCTTTGTGAGGCTCCCGGCTGTGCCAAGGCCCACAGCTGCGGGTTAAATTTAGCCCCTGGGACGCACAGGGGTGGAAGCTATCGTGGGGTTCCTCTGACTCATTTGTCTCAGCTGTTTCTAGCCAGGGGTGGGGCGGGGGGAGGGAGGGGATAGGAGAGAAGGGTCTCAGGCTAGCCCATCCACTGAGTCACCTTTCCTCTTTTGGGGGGATCCCCTCATCAGGTCATACCCTTGTCCTCCTGGGAAGGGCAGCTGGTCACACCCTGTCCACTCCACCCACAGGTTCTAGAAGGTTCTGTGGAAAACACAAGGAGATGTCAGCACGCCCGTCATTCTAGCTACTCAGGAGGGCTGAGATCGGAGGATGGAAGTTCAAAGCCAGCCCCGGGGCAGGTGAGTGTGTGAGACCCTGATCTCCAGTGAACCATCGAAAACCCAGACGTGGCACTGTGGTTCAAGTGGTAGAGCACCAAGCCTTGAGCTGGAGAGCTCAGGGACAGCGCCCAGGCCCTGAGTTCAAGTCCCAGGACACAATCTCGTCATCTGGTTTCCCGAGGCCAGCACGGTCATTTTCTCTTTTATACTGTGACTCCATGAGGTGTTTTTGGAACAACATGATTTCCACAATCAACTCAGCCCCTCAAGTTTCCTGCTAGGTTATGGGTGGCTCGCTCATTCATTCATTCATTCATTCATTCATCAGAACCTACGCAGTGCTGTAATCACATGAATCCCTTTCTTCATGGAATTTCCCTTTGAATTCATTTTTTCCCCTCTTCTCCGTGTCGGTCCTCCAGATCTCAGTCCCCTCCTGACTTCCTGGGAGGACAGGCGTGCGCCACCAATGCTGGATAAGCCCAGACTACGCTTCAAGGCCAGAGGTTCAAGGCCGACCCCAGGCCTGGCTCAAGGCCAGCCCCCCCCCTACACTCACAGCTGGGTTCAGACTCATGTCCTGGTGGGGGGATGAGGAGAGGGACTTACAGAACCTAGTTGAGCTGGGGGGACCTCAGGAATCTTGGGGCTCCCTCACTGTCCCCCTCTGATTGCCAATGAACCCCCAGAAAAAACCAGTTCAAGACCCACCACTGACCGCAGCCTCCCTTTCTCAGAGAAGAAGGGGTCCCCTCTCCTCACCCCACGGACACAGAGGGGGAATGGAAGGGTCCCTCTGCCTTCCAAACCCACGGGACCCCCCCCCAAATGCAATGCCTGGATCACATCACACTCCCCAAATCATTCTAGCCCCCCGTGTCCATTACAGAATAAAGTGCTTCGTTTATTGATGAATAAAACGTCCCCGCGCCGCCCCGGCCAGCTCTCCTTGCAGAGTCAGAATGTCTGGGCGTCCTGGGGGGCGGGTGTGGGGGTTCGGGGAGCCGGAGGGGGTGTAAGGTGCCAACGGAGGAGACACGAAGCTCACGTGGCTTCCTCCCTATGCCAGAGGCGGGGGTGGGGAAAAGAAAGAACAAAACTTTCTATGTGGCCGGCGCTGGCCACTCAGGAGGCTGAGATCTGGAGGATCGCGGTTCGAGGCCAGCCCCAGGCATGAAAGTCCATGTGACTCCCCCCCCCTTTTTAAAAGGAATCATCCAGAAGCCAGCAGGCAGGCGGTGGTGGGGCTGCGGGGGGCTCAGGCCTTGAGTGCCCAGGGTCCTGAGTTCGAATCCCAGGGCCGGCACATATAGAAGAAGAAAATCCACCCATGGCTGCGAGGGCGGACAGGGCCTGGTGCTGGCCTGGGGGGATCGCATGGACAGACGGACAGACGGACAGGTGCGTATGTCCCGGTGGGTGTGTGCAGGGCGGGGTAAAGCTGAGTGTCCCGTGGCCGCAGCCCCTGCCTCGGTGGCCATAGCACCTTGAAACCCGAACGTGGTCGCAGAGTCTCCAGAGACTTCTGGGGATGCCACTGCCAGGAGTTCGTGTATTTCTGGGGGGGCTGGGGCGGGGGTGTCCCGTGTGTGTGTGTGTGTGTGTGTGTGCGCGCGCATGCGCGGCCTGCCCGGCAGGGATGTAACGGAGGAGATTCTTGGGGACCAGCCCCCCTCCCTGTCCCCCCTCCTGCGTGTGTGGGGTGTGCACTGGGGTTCACAGTTTCCCACGACCCCCCCCTTGGGCGGGGGCACGGAATTCCTCCCGGAGCCGGGAGGAGGGGGCGCCGTGGGGAGGGTTTGGGGGAGGGGCACCCCGCCCCCCCCCCACCCGCTCCCTGCTCTCCCCCCAGAGTGTGACCCAGGCCCAGCCTGGACTGTCCAGGGCTCCGGGGCCTGTGACCCCCGCCCCCCCTCTCCTGGAGGAGGGAGCAGGGGGGGAGCAGGGGAGGGGGGACTCCACCCTCTTCCAGAAGATTGAAAAGTAAAAGAAAAAGAACAGGGTTTGGTGAAGGTGGGCCTGGGGGCCTCGTCACGGGCGGGGGGGGGAGGGGAAAGGGGGTGACGGAGGGGGAGGGGGAAGGAGGAGAGGAGGGGAAGGAGACAGCGGGCCTGGGCGGGGGCGGGGCCAGAGCGCTGGGCGGGGCAGGTCAGCAGGGGCGGGGTCATTGTGCCCGGGGGCGGGGCCGGGCCCCAGGCTGGGGCCAGTCAGCTGGGGGGGGGGGTGTTATTGGGTCCAGGGGCGGGGCCAGGCCGGGGGCGGGGCCATTCAGCGGGGGTCGTTGGGCCCGGGGGCGGGGCCAGGCCGGGGGCGGGGTCTGGGCCAGCCAGCGGGGTTCGTTAGGCCTGGGGGCGGGGCCCAGGCCAGGGGCGGGGCCAGTCAGTGGGGGTCGTTGGGCCGGGGGCGGGGCCAGGCCGGGGGCCGGGCCAGGCCAGGGGCGGGGCCCAGGCCAGGGGCGGGGCCAGTCAGTGGGGGGGTCGTTGGGCCCGGGGGCGGGGCCAGGCCGGGGGCGGGGCCAGTCAGCGGGGGTCGTCGGGCCCGGGGGCGGGGCCCAAGCCGGGGGCGGGGCCGGGCGGGAGCCAGTCAGCGGGGGTCTTCGGGCCCGGGCGCGGGGCCCAGGCCGTGGGCGGGGCCAGGCCGGAGGCGGGAGCCAGTCAGCGGGGGTCATGGGGCCCGGGGGCGGGGCCAGGCCGGGGGCGGGGCCAGTCAGCGGGGGTCGTCGGGCCCGGGGGCGGGGCCCAGGCCGTGGGCGGGGCCAGGCCGGAGTCGGGAGCCAGTCAGCGGGGGTCGTCGGGCCCGGGGGCGGGGCCCAGGCCGGGGGCGGGGCCAGGCCGGAGTCGGGACCCAGTCAGCGGGGGTCGTCGGGCCCGGGGACGGGGCCCAGGCCGGGGGCGGGGCCAGGCCGGAGGCGGGGCCGGGCGGGAGCCAGTCAGCGGGGGTCGTCGGGCCCGGGGGCGGGGCCCAGGCCGGGGGCGGGGCCGGGGGCGGGGCCGGGCCCCGCGGGGCGCAGGCACTTCTCGCGGTGGGCCTTGAGCATGTTGGAGAAGCGGAAGCGCTGGCCGCAGGCCTCGCACGGGTACGGCTTCTCCCCGGTGTGCGTGCGCCGGTGCCGCTTCATGTTGGGCCGGCTGGTGAAGCTCTTGCCGCAGATCTCGCAGATGTAGGGCTTCTCCCCTGGGGGGGGGGGGGTGGCGGCGCGGGGGTCAGCGGGGGCGGGGCTCCCTCCCGCGCCCCGCCCCCCCCTGCCCTCGCCCACCGGTGTGCGTCTTCATGTGCTCGTCGAAGTACTGCTTCATGTTGAAGTCCTTGCCGCACCACTGGCACATGAACTGCTTGTGGCCCAGGTGCAGGCTCATGTGCGAGCGCAGCTGGTACTTGTACTGGAAGCGCTCGCTGCAGTTCTGGGGGGAGACGGTGGGGGGGGGAGAGGAGGGGAGGGGCCCTCGCGCCCCGGAGCTCCGCCCCCCGCCCCGCCCACCCCCCAGGGGCCGGGATCCCCCCCCTCACCTCGCAGCGGAACGGCTTCTCCCCCGAGTGCTGCAGCGAGTGCACCTTGAGCGACATGCTGCGCTTGAAGGACTTCCCGCACGTCTCGCAGGTGAACGGCATGTCCTTGGTGTGAGCTGGGGGGGGGGGGACCCGGCCGGCTGCCCTCGCTTGGGGTTCCCCCTCCCCGCCAGCCAGCACCCAGCATGCGCCCGGCCGCGCCCCCGCTCACTCACCGACCATGTGCTTGCGCACGTGGGCCATGGTGTAGAACTTCTTCTCGCAGATCTCGCAGGAGAACTTCTTCTCCGCGTAGCCGTGGACCACCTTGTTGTGCTCGTGCAGCGACCACAGCTTCTTGAAGGCCTTGCCACAGGTCACACACTGGGGGTGGAGGGGGGACCTCAGGCTCTGGTGGAGGGGGGCAGAGCCACTCCCCAGCCCGGCCGCCGCCGCCTCCTCCGGGAAGCCCACCTTGACGTCGCGCTCGCAGTCGGTCTGGCGGTGCAGCAGCAGCTCGCTCTCCAGCAGGAAGCGCTTGCCGCACTGGGCGCAGATGTGCATGCGGCTGTGCGTGACGTTCACGTGCTTCTCCAGGTACCAGCGGGTGTTGAACACGCGTGGGCACTTCTGGCAGGCGTGCGGCGCCGGGGGCTTCTCCTCCAGCTTCGCCCCGGCCACCGTGGCCGCTGCGGGGCCACCATCGGGGGACCCCGTGGGGGGCCCGGGCTGTGTGGTTACCACTGCCCTCCTCCTCCTCCTCCTCCTGCGACAGCGCTGCTCCGCGTCCCCCCGGGGCCCTGGTGTCTCCCGGTGGCCTCGAGATCGCGTGGCCATGCGGCCGGGGGGCTCCGTCTGTGGACCCCCCGGGCCCGGGCTCCCCGGTGTCTCACCGTCCTCTGAGCTCTCCTGTGCGCTGAGGCCTTCCTCCTCCTCCTCCTCCTCCTCTTCCTCCTCCTCCTCTTGGCTGCCACCTTCGTCTTCTTCTTCCTCTTCTTCTCCACCTTCGCCACCTCCAGCCTCCTCCTCTTCTTCCTCCTCCTCCTCCTCCTCCTCTTCCTCCTCCCTGGTCCTCTGCAGCGAGTCCCGGCCCAGCATCACGGCCGTCAGGTTGGTGGCCTCGTCCGCCGTGGCCTCGGGCCCCGTGGACACGTGCAGCGTCTGGTTGTTGAGATTCACCTCCACGATGATCTGTGACTGTTCCTGGCGGCTGTAGGTCGTCCCCTGAACCCCGGCGTCTCCTGGGGGGCCCTCCAGCTTGCACAGGCCACCACCACCACCACCAGCAGCGGGCGGTCCTCCGGCCTCACCCGCCTCCTTCTCCTCCTTGAACGTGGCCGTGGCTTCCGTGGCCGCCGTGGCCACCGTGGCCGGCTCTCCCACACTGCCCGTGCCATCTTCTACACGGACTGAGTAGCGATCGGGCCCCTCTCGGGCGTAGATCTTGGGCAGGCCCGGGGGATCCGACTCCTGTTTGATGTCGCAGTAATAAGGGGGTGAAGACGGGGCACAGGGGGGCGCAGGGGACGCCAGGGAGCGGGCGTCCAGAAGCTCCTGGCACGAGGCGGCGATGTCGGCCATCTGTAGCAGGGAGGCGGCGCTGAGGACCTCGTGGACGTTGGTGGCGTTGACCAGCAGCTTGGAGGTGTAGATGAAGTTGAGAATCTGCTGCAGGCCGCCGGGTGCCAGCGCGGCCAGCGACAGCTCCACGCGCTGCAGCTGCTTGTTCTCGGTGAAGAGCGCGTGGAAGAACTGGCTGTAGGCGGCCAGCACCCCCTTGTGGGCGGGAAAGACGCTGCGCTGGGGCACCAGGACCAGGTCCACGTCGCACAGGTCCGGCTGAAACAGGCGCTGCTCGTTCAGGCGGCCCATCAGACGGGCAAAGTGGAAGGCCACGTCCTCCACCAGCGAGAACTCGGCCGCCGGAGAGTCCGTGGTCTTCTCAACCAGCAACTGTGAAGGGAGGTGGGGGAGATCAGAGACATGCACACACACACACACACACACACGCATGCACACACATCAACCCGTGGCATCCTGGCTAACTTGGCTGAAATCAGGAGGATCGCAGTTCAAACATCATCGCTCGGGATGTGAGTTCGAATCCCGCAAACCACCCTCCCTCCTCCTTACCTGGGGTTCTACAGGGGATACAGCTCAGTGTTTGTGTACCCCCTTTCTAGGCCAAAGACTCCCCCCCCACACACACACACAAAGTAAGTGCATGCAGCACAGTCCAGGGTGATGTGTTAGTATCTGCCTGGTGAGAATCTGACGCCATGTAAGCAAGCAAGCAAGCGGTGGGGTAGACTCCAGAAAGGACTGGTGAGTGCGAGAATCTAGCCGACTGTCACTGTTCTCTTGCTTTATGTGCATTTTGTCCTGCACGAGCCAGCAACCTAGCACAGCACCCCGCTCTGGGCCCTAGCCAGAACTCAGTACTGCTGAACTCAAAGCCTGGCCAAGTCCCAAATCATCCCGGCCCGGCCAAGCTAACGTGGCAGTCAGCTGTGGTGCTGTCCCTCCTCTGATTCCTGATTCATCCTCTGGATCAGATCCCTAGCGCACCAGTGGGGGAAACTGAGGCTCAGAAAGAGGATTCCCCTCACCCCACTGCCAGTGGCTTTAGAATCTCCTAAAGCAGGAGATCCAAGGATTGTAGTTCAAAGCCAACCCAGGCAGGAGAGTCCATGAGACTCACCGGCAAAGAGCCACCAAAAAGCCCAAAGCTGTGGTACGACATGGCTCAGGTGGTAGAGCGCCAAACCTAGAGTGGCAAAAAGCTCAGGACTGGCAAACAATAGCAACAAAAAGCTCAGGGATGGCATCCAGGCCCTGAGTTCAAGGCCCACAACTGGAACATAAACACACACACACACATAGCTCTAAATCCCGTGCCCTTCTCTACTGGACTCCGATTTTCTATTTTCCCTTTGTTGGTGGTGGGGCTTGAACTCTGGCCTGGGCGCTGTCCCTGAGCTCTTTGTGTTCAAGGCTGGTGCTCTACCCCTTGAGCCACAGCTCCACTTCTGGTTTTCTTGGTGGTTCACTGGAGATGAGAGTCTCCCAGACTTTCCTGCCCTGGGCTGGCTTTGAACCGCGATCCTCAGATCTCGGCTTCCTGAGCAGCTGGGGTGACAGGCGTGAGCCAAGGCGCCCTGTTTCACGAGGCTGCCCTTCTGCCCTTCTTGCACTTCTAATGACTTGGAGGCAGGGGGGGGGGCGCTGTCCCCCCTCTTCCTTCAGTCTCTGTGCCTCACAGATTGGGGTACGGGGGTTGTCTGTCCTAGGGGCGTCACTGGGGCCTGGAGATGTGGTTTATAGAAGGACTTGCCAGAGCAGGCATTTCATGGGGGGGGAGGTGGGGGGGATACCCAAGATCTTCTCAGGGTTTGGGGAGTCTCGGTGGCTCAGGCCTGTAAATAGTTGTTCTAGGAGGCTGAGAAGGGAGGATCGGGGATCCGAGCCAGTGCCTGGGGGTGGGGGTGACGAATCCCTAGAGACTGTGACCTCCAATGAACCAGCAAAAAAAAAAAAAAACTACCCCCAAACCCCCCAAAAGGTGGAAATGGAGCCTTGAGGCTCAAGTGGGGTGGGGGGATAAAAGCTAAGGGACAGCACCCCGGCTCTGGGTTCAAGCCCAGGACACTGCAAGACCACAGGGCCCCGGCAGCCCTCCAGCCCCGGGTCCTGTCACCCCACCACGCAGCCCCCCAGCCCCCCAAGGCCAGCTAGATGGCCGGGGCGGCCTCCTCTCCTGCCCGCATGCCCGGGGCGCAGGCCTGGTATTGGGGAGACCCCCGCCCCCCCCCACATCCACACCCACTCCCGGAGTCCGGGATGAGGGGGGCAGGCCGGGGACCTCTAGGCCGCCTGGTCTGGGGGGGCGGGGGCGGCCCAAGGTCACACGGGGGGACCCCGGCCAGGGCGCGCGCCCCCCCCACGACCCTCGCCAGCGCCCACGTGGCCCCGACCCCAGCGCGTCCCCCCTCCACGGCCGAGGGCGGGCCTCCCCCTCCCCAGGAATGCGGCCCTCCCTCCGGGCCCGCCCGCCCGCGGGGAGGGTGGGGGCAGCTGCGCCCGGGGCGCCCCGGGGCGGGGTCCCCGGCGTACCATGGCGCGGGGCGGCGCGGGCCTCACCGGGCCCCGCGGGCGGGCTCCGTCCCCGGCGGCCGGGCCGGGGCGGCTCCGTGCAGCGCGGCGCTGGGGGCCGGGGCGGCGGCGCAGGGCGCGGGGACCATGGCTGCGCGGGCCGGGCCGGGGCCGGGGCGGGCGGCGGGGCCGGGCCGGGCCGCGGTGGAGGCGGCGGCGGCGGGCGGCGGCGGCGGCGGCGGCGGCGGGCGGGGGGCGCGGCCGGCGATTGGAGCCCGCGCGTCAGCTGGGCCGCGCCGCGCCGCGCTTAAAGGGCCAGGCCGCGCGGGAGGGGGGGCCGAGGGCGGGGAGGGGAGGGGGGACGCGGGGGGGGGGGGGCGGAGGGCCGCGGCCGGGCGGCCGGGCTCGGCGGGGAGCCCGGCGGTGTGGAATGCGGCTCTGGCTCGGCCCCGGGTGGAGGGCCGCCCCGCAGACCCCGCCCACCACAGACCCCGCCCCTCCGCGGACCCCAGCCGCCCACCAAACCACGCCCACAACGCTCCCCTGCAGCCCGTCACCCACCAAGCCACGCCCCCGCAGACCTGTCACCCGCCGAGCCACGCCCACACCACCCCGCCTGCTCGCCAAACCACGCCCCCGCAGCCCTGTCACTCACCGAGACACGCCCACACCACCACGCCCCCGCAACCCCAAGCCACGCCCATACCGCTCCCCCGCCCACTCACCAAGCCACACCCCCTAAGACCCCAGTCACCCTCCAAACCACGCCCACAATGGCTCCAAGACCACCCTGGACCCCATCCACCAAACCCCCTGACAGGGCCACGCCCACGCGAGGCCCCGCCCCCTCCCTGGGGATGGCCGGGGCTCTTCAGGCTGGCTGAGGCCATGGCAGCAGTAGGCCCTGAAATAGCCTGATCTTCTGTCCAGGAAGGCGAAATGGGGAGAACCCCCAGATGGGTCAGGGCTGGGGGGGGGGGCCCAGCTCATCCCTGTCCTCCCAGCCGCTCAGGATCGGGGTCAAAGTCCGTCCTGGCTGACATCCCTTTCTCCTCTCCCTTCTGGGGCTTGAACTCTGGGCCCGGGCGCTGCCTCTGAGCCACTCTGGTACTCAGGGTTGGTGCTCTACGGCTTGAGCCACAGCGGCGCTCCTGGTTCTCTGGTGGTTCATGGGAGATGGGAGTCTCATGGACGCTCCTGCCCAGGTTGGCTTTGAGATCTTCAGATCGCAGCCTCCGGAGTCTGGCGTGCCCGGCCAGGCCTCCGTGAGGGACACAGCATGGGGGGGTCTCATCTAATCCAGCAGGCTGCCCCATTGTCCCTACAGCGGAAGCACTATGGGCCCGGGCATTCAAGCTTGCTTGGCAGCCTCTGGGGGTCACCTCCTGCCCCACTGGTTCCAGAGCCCAGCCTGCCAACACGAACCCCACTTTTTCTAGAGACAAGGCCCTGGAAGGTGGTGGGGGGTGCAGCCAGCCCGGAACCATCTTCCTGTAGATCAAAGCAGTCCACAGTTGCAGTGGGAGGAGATTCTCAAGCCATTTTCCAGGGGGAGGGGCTGAAGTGCACTGGTCACGGGTGGGCTTTGAACCCCGCTCCACTGGCCATGGAGATCTTCCTTCACCATGCCAGCCAGGCCTTCAGGCTTTCTGGGTCGGTCACTATTCACTGGTGAATGCTGGGGCCACCGGGAGGCTGCCGGCGGTGGACAGTCCAGAGAGGGGATGGGGGGGATCCCCCAAGTCTCTTGGTGGTACCTGTGTGCAGGCTCCTCAGCATGTCGGCTTCAGAGCTGCTTTGTGCGTGGCTGTTCCACTCCAGCTGGGGGGAAAAACGGAACTTTTCACACAGCAGGGAAGACTCCGTGTTTTTGTTCTGTTGCTGTTTCTCATGTTACAAAGACCTAGTTAAAAACCCAAACAAATAAACAAACCCCAAACAGGAAGAGTGGGCCCACACTTGAGGAAGCATTATCTTTTAATTTCTACAAGGCCTCCGGGCCCTCTCCCCTTTCAGGGCTCGGGGAAGGAGGAGTTGGTACAAAGAGAGAATTTGCCAGTAAGCACAAGAAAAGATTTTCTCCACGTTTGGAACAAAATCATCTTAAGTAAAACAGGATGTTATAAAATAGGTCCCCCCACCCCCCAATTCACTTTGTGTATAAAGAAGCACAGGACAGCATCTTTCTTTTATTTAAAAAAGAAGTTCAGAGTAAGAGAGCCTCTTGAAGAGCAACCATTCCTGTGGCTGGCCTCAGAAAACGCGAAGGGAAAGCTGCAGGACGGGTCCCGAGTGTCCAGAAGCACACAGGCAGTTTCGTGGGCTTCTTCGCTGGTTTAGGGCAAAGCACTGCCTGGGGTGCAGAATTCCACAGCACTGCTGCAGCCCCCCCTCACTCCCCAATCCCCTCCCCATGTGCGGGGGCCTTTTCAGTGGAGACGTGACCACTGGAGCCGATCACGTCATGCAAGCCCTGGGAGGAGGCCGAGATGTGAGGCTTGAGATTGAAGGCCAGCCGGGGCAGAGGAAGTCCTGGAGCCTCTTGTCTTCAATAAAGAGTAGGACATGGACTCGAGTGAAAAATAAAGTGAAGTGGCAAAGTGCCTAGGCCCTGAGTTCAAGCCACAGTTGTAGAATCAAAACCAAAACCCACCCAGAGCAAACCAAAAGGCAGATGGCAGAGTTGAGACCATCCAGGGTCGCTGCATGCCCCTTTGTGGAGGGCACGGGCTGGAGGAGGGGCACTGTTCTGCGAGGTGGGCTGGGTTGGCACTGAGGCGATTAAGTACACTTGGGGAAGAACTCAAAAGACGCAAAGACTTGAGAAAGGAGAAGTGCCACGAGTGTTTCTGACAGGTCGGAGGATGGATGGAGCTGGCGCCACACACCCCGGTCTCAGTCCTGGGCCGACTCATCAGGCAGGGCATCAGTGTGTCACGGCACGGCGGGGACGCAGTGCCCGGTGGTTGTGAGTCATCAGAAGCACGAGTGGAGGAAGTTGTGGAGTCAGTGCAGGTGCACTAAGAGGGGAGGAGAGGGTGGATGGGTGGTGTGGGGATCCCTCTGCTACCCCATCCTCAGGCGCAGAAGAAGGGAAAGGTACGGGTTACACGGCCAGAACCCCAAACAGTGAACAGGCGAGATTTCTTTCCTTCCCAATTGCAAGGACTCTGTGCAACGAGCCACGGTCTTCTCTGCATGGTTACCAAGGAATACTTCAAAGACTCAACTTCCATTGTTGCCTGTTGAAGAATGTGGCATTAAAAAAAAAAAAAGAAAAACAAAAACAAAGTGTTCCGGGACAGCTGTTTGTGTGTTCGGTTCTTCTAGGCCAAGGATAAAGGAACGCGTGACACCCAGCCACCAATCCGCCTTCTGAAACTCTCAAGATTTAAACACAACAACAGACGGCGGTGGCGGCTCTGAAATTTTAAAGTTACCAGATATTTACAATGAAGGGTAAAGGTGTTTTCTGGGTGTGTGTGTGTAAAGCCATTTTCAACTATATCGGCTGCTTTTGCTGGCACTCCGGTGACGTGAGTAGCTGCGGTCGCTTCTGCTGTCAGAACCGTAGGATCGGTGACTCCTGTGCCACAGGAAGGAAAAGCATGAGTGAAAACCTCCCTGCCACCAGCCCTGGAGTTTCAGTGCACTCTTCAAGCCTCATTCATTCATTGCCAGGACTGGGGCTTGAACTCAGGGCCCTGGGTACTGTCCCTGAGCTTTTTTTTTGGCTCTGCTTCTGGTTTTCTGGTGGTCACTGGAGTCTCATGTCTGGAAGCCTGGCGACTCAGGAGGCTGAGATGTGAGGATTCAAAACCAATCTGGGCAGGAAAGTCTGTGAGATTCTTACAGTCAATTAACCAACAGGAAACCAGAAGTGGAGCACTAGCCTTGAGCAAAAAGTGCTTAGGGTCAATGACCAGGCCTTGAGTTCAAGCCTCACAACAGAGAAAGAAAGAAGAAAGAAGAAAGAGAGAGAGAGAGAGAGAGAGAGAGAGAGAGAGAGAGAGAGAGAGAGAGAGAGAGAGAGAGAAAGAAAGAAAGAAAAAAAGAAAGAAAGAGAAAAAGCAGAAAGAAAGAAAGAAAGAAAGAAAGAAAGAAAGAAAGAAAGAAAGAAAGAAAAAAAGAAAGAAAGAGAAAAAGCAAGCCAGCCAGCCTCCTGGGCTTTTCTGCCTGGGCTAGCTTTGAACCTCTAATCTTCAGATCTCTGAGTAGCTAGGATGATAGGATGATGTTGGTTTTAGGGCTTCAGCTCAAGGCCAGCTCTCTACCACTTTGAGCCACAGTGCCACTTCTGGGTTTGGGGTGGTTCACTGGAGAGAACAGCCTCAGACTTTCCTGCCCCAGGCAGCCTTGAACCATGATCCTCAGATCTCAGCCTCCGGAGTGGCTAGGATGACGGGGGTGAGCCACCTCGCCCAGCTGACATTTTTACATGAACAAAACAAAACACCTCCTTCAGCCGGGTGCAGTGGCTCACGCCTGTCATCCTAGCTACTCAGGAGGCTGAGATCTGAGGATCGAGGTTCAAAGCCAGCCCCAACGCTCAAGTCCCTGAGACTCTTACCTCCAATGAACCACTAGGAAACCAGAAACGGGGCTGGGGTGGTAGCCTGGTGCTGACGAGCTCAGGGACAGCGCCCAGGCCCTGACTTCAAGCCCCATGACAGACAAAAACAGAACAAAACAAAACCTCCTTTAGACTCAAACACGGGAGCCACCGCTTTCGGCCGGCGGTGCTACACGCCAGCATTTGAACTTCCCGCGAGGGGGGTTGGCGGGGACCTACCTAGACCTCCAGTGGCGCCTGCCTCTGCGGTAATGGCGGCGGCTATGGCGGCGGCTGGGGCTGCGGCTGCGGCTGCGGCTGTAGTAGCTGTCGTATGAGTAAGACCTGTTCAACGGCAACAGATTCCGAGGCTCAAAGCCCTCCTTCTTCCAGACCCCAAGAGCCACCGAGCAACGCCGGGACCCCACAGCACATTGAAGGGAGAATGATCCATTCCTCACCACTGACTCAGTCTGCTGGCTCTGATTTGGCCATTATAATTTGACATGATCGCTAACGTGGAGCATAATGGGCCGGCAGATTCAACAAAAATGGTCAGCCTTCATTTTTTTTTTGCCAGTCCTGGGTCTTGAACTCAGGGCCTGAGCACTGTCCTTGGACTTTCTCAAGACCAGAGCTCTACCACTTCAGCCACAGCACCACTTCTGGCTTTTTTTTTCTATGTATGTGGTACAGAGGAATCGAACCCGGGTCTTTGTGCATGCTAGACAGCGGTGGCTCTCAGCTGTTATCCTGGAGAGCGCTAACCTAGAGCAAAAAGAGCTCAGGGACAGGGCCCAGGCTCCAAGTTCAAGCCCCAGGACCCTGGCCTCCCCTCCTCCTGAGTGCAAGCCCTAGTAAAGAAAACAACACAAAGCCAACATCACCAACATGTCACACACACAAAAAACCCTAAACGACTTAGGGTGGGGATGGAGCTCAGTAGTTAGAGGTGAGGATCTGGGTTCAATTCTTGGCTCCCAAAAGTAAACCACTACAGGAACCCCCTACATCACAAGACTGACAAGACAATGCTTCCCCCCCCCACCCCTCCGCCCCCCAAGCCCTTGCCTACCTGGAGCGGCTGCGGGCACTGGAAGAGCTGCTCTCAGACAGGCTCCTGCTGGATGTCCTAGTGGGAATGTGTCATTTTGTGGGTCCGGCATCGGCCTATGTGCAGAAGCTGCCCCCCCTTTTTATTTGGCCCATCTAAGTGAACATACAGTGAAATCTTGTAACTCTGCATAGGGAAAGTACCGTGGATTTTGTTTTTAAAGGCCACTGGACTTGAATCAAACATTGTTAAGAAAGACACAGAGTCCATCGGGGAGGGGACCCATAAGTGTATGCAGTGCCCCCGTCTCTCAGCACACGCATACTTCTCTTGACCGCCTCTCTGCAACCCTTTGTCCCCGTCTCTGTCCTGTCGAGGTGGAAGGTTGAGGAGGGGAGCCGCGTGGTCGGGGCCTCTGGGTTCTCTTGCCTCACTGCCAGTGGCTGGCAGGGGTGGGGTGAGAGCCGGGCTGGCTCAGGGCCGCCGTCCCCGGCGGCAGCCACAGTGGAGACACACGGGTGGCGGGCCCGGCTCACCTGTGACTCTTGTAACTGCAGTAGGAGCTGCTCCGGCTGCGGGTTCGACCTCTGCCGTACCGGCCCCGGCTCCGGCTTCTTGAGTAGCTCCTCGACCTACAATTATTATTGTTTTCACTGTGGCCGGGCACTGTCCCTGAGCTCCTCTGCCACTCGAGCCCCAGAGCCACCTGCGGTCACCCGGAGGACAGAAGCGTCTCACAGACTCCCCTGCCCGGGTGGCACTGAGCTGCGATCCTCAGGCCTCAGCCTTCCGAGCCGCGGGGGTGACGGGCGGGCGCCACGGCGATCACGACCGGAAACAACACAGCTGCGGCGCTCGAGGCTCCTGCACCGCCTCGGGAGCGGGGAGGCTGAGGCCTGAGGACGGCGGCCGGAGCCCCGCGAGCCACGGCACCGCCTCGGGCTTTCTCTGCGCGGTGCTGAGCGCCTCCCCTAGGCCACCCGGCCCGGCCCGCGGCCCGTACCGGTAGGAGGACGTGGAGCTCCTGGAGGGGCTCCTGGAGCGGCTGTAGGAGGCGGAGCGCGCCCTGCGCCGGGCCTTCGGGGCGGACTCGCTGCGGGAGCGGCTGGGGCTCGGGGACGGGCGCGCGCCGTCGCGGCCGGGCGTCGGCTCCTCGCTCGAGCTCTCCCGGTTCCGGGGCCGCCGGTTCAGCCGCGCCGTCTTGCGGACCTCGTCGAAGAGCGAGCCGGGCCGGACCTTGTTCTTGCTCTTGATCTCGATGCGCAGGCCCGGCGGCTTGGCGGCCGGCGGCGGGGCCGGGGCGGCGGGCGCCGTCGAGGCTCTCGCGTCCGCGGGCGGGGCGGGTGCGGCGGTGGCGGCGGCCGCCAGGCTCTCCACGCCGCGCAGGGGCTTCCACTTCCTGTCCAGCAGGCGGACCGGGCTCTCCTCGGCCGCTTCCTTCCTCCCAGCGCTCGGCTCGGCGCCGGCGGCCCCGCGCTCCGGCCCGGCTCCCTCTGCGCCGGGGCAGGGGGCGCGGGGCGGTGGCTCCGGGGTCCCCGACTCGGGGGCGCCGGGCTCCGGGACGCCGGGCGCGGGCTCGGCCGGGGAGGCGCCCGTGTCCGGGGTGCAGATCTCCATGCTGTCGTCGGCGGGCGTCGGGGCGCGCGCGGCGGCTTCGGGGGGCGAGCGGGGCGTCGGCTCCGCGGGCCCGGGGGGCAGGGCCCGGGGCTCGGGGGCCGTCTCCTGGGGGGGCGTCCGGGCGTGGCGTCCGGGGTCCCGGGGGCCCTCGGGCTGGGGCGCCCGGGCCGCGTGGCCGCGGAGGCCGCCGTGTCCGGCCGCGTCCGGCTCCCGCGCGGCGGCCGCCGGCTGCTCGCCCGCCTCCTCCTCGTCCTCCTCGCCGAACTCGAGCGGCGGCTGCCAGCGGAAGGCCTGGCCGCGCTCCGGGGTGCCGCGCCTCCTGTCCTTGCGGGGCTTCTTGGGGCGCTCCCGGGCGGCGCCGCGGCCGGGCTCCGAGCGGGCCGGGGAGGCCCTGCGCGCCCCGGCGGCGGCGGCGGCGGCGTCGGACTCCGAGTCGGACGAGGCCTCGCCTTCCTCCTTGTCCGACCGGGACCGGGACGGGGTCGGGGACCGGCGGCGGGGGCCGGCGCGGCGCGGCGTGGCGTCGGGCTCGGGCCCGGCCTGGCCGCCGTCGTCCCAGCGGCTCCGGGAGCGGCTCCTCGTCGCGGGGCGGGCGCGCTCCGCCGGCGCCCCCCAGCCCGGCCGCGGCGTCCGCCCGGCCCCCGGCGGCGGCCCGTCCGAGGAGGCGTCCGAGGAGGAGCGGCTGCGGGCCCGGGGCGGGGCCGGGCGGCCTCCCCCGCCGCCCGCCCTCCTCCGCAGGCTCTTCCCGGGGCCGCCGCCCTGCGCTCGGCCCGCTCTGCGCCGCCGCTTGGCTCGCCACCCGTCGTCCTCGTCGCTGCTGGCCGAGGAGGAGGAGCGGGAGGAGGAGGAGGAGGAGGAGCGGCCGTGCCGGCGGGCCGCGCTGCAGGACCGCGAGCGGGTGGAGGACCGCGAGGACGAGCGGCTGCCGGAGGAGCTGCGGCGGCTGCGGCCGCTGTCCGAGTCCGGGGCGGCGGGGCGCGGCGGGGCGGCGGGGCCGGGCGGCGGGGGCGCGGCCCGGGCCCTCATCTCCTGCACGCGCTCGTACGACGGCTTCCAGGGCTTCTGGCCGGGCTTCCAGCGGGACGGCGGCGGGCTGTCGCTCAGCGGGAGCACGGGGACGCGCTCGGCCGGGGCCGGGGCGGGGGCCGGGGCCGGGGCCGGGGCGGCGACGGGCTGGGCGGGCTCGGGCCGGGCGGGCGGGCACGGCGCCCTCCGCGGGGAGGCGGACGCGGTCCTGCGGGGGCCCGAGCGGGAGCTGGCGCTGGACCGGGAGGCCGCCCTGGGCCGGGCGCTGCCGCCCCGCGAGGCGGACGGCGACCTGGACGAGGCGCGCTCCTCCCTGTCCGACTTGGACCAGGCTCTGGGGGAGGAGGGCGGCGAGGAGGAGGACGAGGTGGAGGACGACGCGGAGGAGGAGGCGGAGGAGGACGAGCGCGGCCCCCGGGCCCGGCGGCGGGGCGGCTGGCCGCCGTGCGCGGAGGAGCGGGCGGACTCGGGGTCGGACGGCGGCGCCCTCCGCCTCCGGGCCGGCCGGTGTCGGCGGCAGCGCTTCTGCTTCTTGGCCTTGCGCCGGCGCCGGCCCTTCTTCTCCTTCCGCCGCCTCCTGCGGGCCGCGCCGGCCGCCGCGCGTCTCCCGGCGCTGAGGTCCGAATGGTAGCCGGGGTGCGACCAGGACCTGGATCGCTGCGACGCGCTCCTGTCGTCCCACCGGCTGGAGCAGGGGTCGCTCAGCCTGCGGACACGCGCGACACGCGGGCGGTGAGCTGGGGCGCGCGCCCGCCGAGCACCCGGCACCCCACGACTCGGCACCCGGCCGGGACAGGGGGGTGGAGGCCCGAGGCCGGCACCGCAGTCTCGTCCCGCACCCACGCAGGACACGAGCCCCAAGCTCAACCACCATCGTGGGCCCGAAAAGACCCCCGCGCCTGGCTCAGCGGCAGTGGGGGGGGGGGAAGCAGGGGTCAGAGTGACCTTGACCTTGACCTAGCCTCGGAGAGGGACCAGACAGGGCGAGGCGGCTCTGCCGTGTGTGGACTTGAACACCTACTCGGGGAGCTGGCGGCTGCCGCCATCTGCCAACACAGCACAGCTCCTGAGCCCCCCTTTTTTTTTTGCATTGCTGGTGGCTGGGTGGAGATACGTCTCAAGACCAGGCCTGCCTGGCCTGGCTTTGAACGGTGCCCCAGATCCTCCCCGGCAGCCTTGAGCCTGGCTGAAATGAACTGGTTTTGCTGTCCACCCACTAATTTGTCAGGGACTGGGACAACTGGGGAAAGGAGGGAAGGTTCTACGAAGTCTCCACACCCGCGGCTTCTCCCCAGGACACTCTCCTTGGTGACAGCTGTCTTCCAGCTGTCCACATTTAACACGGAGCTATGAACTAGGCCAACAGGCCCATAACGCTTGAACTGCAGCGCCCACACACACACACACGTCTTACTTGTCGCCTTTACTCCATTTCTCCCCGCTTGGTGGCCTGTAGGCTCGGAGTCTCTGCATCTCCTCCTTCCAATGGGGCGGCGTCTCACTGCTGCCATTATCCTCCGACTCGGAACACGACCGTGGCCGTGGAGGCGTGTGATAGCGCTTGAGACACAGAGAAGGAAAGGGCTGTTTTAAAAATGCCTCTTGCCAGGGGCGGTGGCTCACGCCTGTCATCCTGGCTATTCAGGAGGCTGAGGTCTGAGGATTGTGGTTCAAAACCAGCCCTGGCATTAGAGTCTGTGAGCCTCTTATCTCCAATGAACCACTAGAAAATTGGAAGGGGCTCTGTGGCTGAAGGGGTAGGGCGGCAGCCTTGAGCTGAAGAGCTCAGGGACAGCGCCCAGGCCCCGAGTTCAAGTCCCACAACTGACCAAAAAAAAACAAAAACAAAGAAAAGCCTCCTCTCAGTCTGTGACGAGCCAGTGAGGCAGATCTGACCTCCCCTCCCTTCCTTCAGAGGCAAGGAGTCTATGGACCCCCAAGGCCGGGATGGAGAGAGATGGGGACATTCCCTTAAACCCTTTAATCTAAGGGCTATTGTGCCCAACAGCCGGCATTCCCCAGGACCCTAAAAAAATTCCAGTACATCTGCTGATTATTTCATATGTAGTTCATTTCCCACCCAAACAAGCCCTCTCCAGCACACAGCTGTGGATTCCGCTCCACAGCCCTCCCTGCCTTCCTAAAAACCACAGGAAACAACCAATTCCCTGCACAGAAAACATCCCAGGATTTTACTGACAGGTTATTTAAAAAAAAAAAAAAAGTTGTTTTTTAAGTAATTTGAAAAGAGAACAGGTCTTTAAACACATACAATTGTGCCTCTTCCTTTAATCTTCCGGCCAGACTTGGATACAGACGGTTTCTGATCCCTCAGGACAGGTGTAGCATCTAGAATCTTCCTAGAAGAAGGAGACATGATGAAAATGAACAACGAGCCTGTGTAAGCTGGGTGTCCAGGGCTCACATCTGGAATCGCAGCTTCTGAGGGGACTGAGGCAGGAGGACTGCATGCGAAGGCAGCGAGGGGCAGGAAATTCCCTGAGATTCTGTCGTCACCACTAAACTACCAAAAACACACACACACACAAAAACTGAAGTGGACTTGTGGCTCAAGTGTGGAGTGATAGCCTTGAGTAAAAGATGCTCACAGATAGAAAAACAGATCCCACCCTCCAGTGGCTCACGCCTGCCATCCTAGCTGCTCAGGAGGCTGAGATCTGAGGACTGCGGTTCAAAGCCAGCTAGGGCATTAAAAGACTGTGAGACTCTTATCTCCAATGAACCACTAGAAAATTGGAAGTGGGGCTGTGGCTCACTTGAGCTGAAGAGCTCAGGGACAGCGCCCAGGCCCAGAGTTCAAGCCCCATGACCGACCAGGGGTGGGAGGGAAGCAAAACGTTTTAATTACTTAGTTGTATTCAGAGTTCAACTCTTCTGCTAACCAAAACCTCCCTTTATTGTGAGGTCAGGGCAATACGGGGGTCATACACTCTTTCCACATCTCCTGAGTACTCTTTCCAGCTGGCTGGTATAACGGAATTCCCTGGAGCTCAGGGAGGAGGATCACAAGTTTGAGGCCAGCCTGGGCAACAGAGCAAATCCCAGTCTCTCCCCTCACCAAACTGCACCCCTCTCCTTTTCCCTGTGCTTGGGTGGAATGTGAGTTCTGACAGGTGAGTCTGGTACCACTCATTAACCTGGCATCTCCAGCTCAGGCTGCGCTCCACGCATGCGCTGAGGGACTGGTTCGGCCGGGAAAGGCGATGGCGGAGGATGAGGGAAGAGGCCGCAAAGCACTTACGGCTCAGGCTCCGCAGCCACCACGGGCATGTCTCTTCTCAATAAAAACCGGTTCTCGGGCACTGGGGGAATCTCTTCCGGGCGGACGACGGGCTTCTCCCTTTTAGCACAGGACTCCACCGACCTTTTCTCGTTGGCATAGCTTCTCTCAGAGTGACTTTGAAACAACAAACCCAGTCGCCTGTTAACCCCCGCCCACCTGCATTCCACCACAATAAATACAAGCACGACAAGCGTGAGGCCGTAGCTTCTATCAACTCTCACACACACACACACACACACACACACACACACACCACTTACCAGAAACCCTACAAATCCTGGATAGAATATGTCTATAATACTCCTAGATTTCCCAGATTTCAGTTCAGTTGAAGTTCACAATTGCCAGCGTTTGTAATACTAAGTAAGAAAACTGAATTTGCTGAGCCATGTGTTTCCTGTGCTGGTACATGTGTACACGCGTGTGCACGCATGTGCACGCGCACTAGTTTAGAGAAGCCTGGGTGCTTCACACCTACCATTTTGGACTCACTGCATGTGTGTTTCTCGGCTCCTCTGAACTACTGGCTTCCTTTCGCCGCTTCTTTGAATGTTTAGCTTTGGGCCTCCTCTTCCGCTTCCTTCTCCTGCTTCTCCCTCGTTCCGTCTCACTGTCTGAGGACTCCGAAGAGGACGAGGAACTGGAAGAAGCTGAGTCTTCAGAATGGGTTGGTTTCTTCCTTTTTTTCTCAAAAGCTTTTAATGAAATTTTTGACCAAATAAATAAATAAATAAAAACTAGTACTAGATGGCAGCACCTTATAATCTCAGCCCCCTGAATAGCTAGGATTACAGGCGTAGTCAGGGTTGGAAGGGTTACAAGAGTCCAGGGGTCAGGGCTGGAGCATGGTCTAGTGGTAGAGTGAGTGCTTGCCTAGCATGCATGAAGCCCTGGGTTCGATTCCTCAGTATACCACGTGGACAAAAAACAAAAGCCAGAAGTGGCGCTGTGGCTCAAGTGGTAGAGCACTAACCTGGAGAAAAAAGCAGCTCAGGGACAGTGTTTAGACTCTGAGTTCAAGCCCCAGTACTGGCAAAAATAAATAAATAAATGAAGATGAACAAGGAGACAGAGGCAAAGCAGAGAGTTATTGAGTTACTGTTAGGATACTGTTCTAGGCCAGGCCTTAGGTGGCTTGGACCTGGCTGGCAGCCTGGGAAAGTAACAGGAGGTTGTATTTGACAAGACATAGAATATACAAGCATCAGTGCTACTGTCCTACCACTCAGGCTTGGTTTGTTTTTTTTTGTCTTACTTCCTGCGATCTAGGAGGTATGCCTAAACGAGAGGCGCCCACAATTGCTTTACACCTGTATCTTAGCTGCCTTTGCCACCCCAAAAGTTCTTACCATCTTTCGCCGATTTGGCGGCGAGCACCCCGCAGTCAATAACTCGCACGTCTGCATATGGTCGGCTTGCCGCGTCCGTTTTAAGATTTTCAATCTGTTCAATAACCTCAAAACCGGAGATCACCAGGCCAAAGACAACGTGAACCCTGTCACAACACAAATTCAAGGGAAGCAACTGTTCTGAGGGCAACAGAGACAACTGCACAGACCTAAAAGGGAAGCCAAGTGTTTGGTTTATGAAGTAGCAAGAACAGGACTGGGATTTTGAATGGAAAGAAGCCACAATCGAAGGAAATCGTAACACTTTGGGTCCCATCTTGGGCCTTGTTTTTTTGACTTTAGGGTAAAGATTCTCATTAACAACAAGTTAGAGCACGCTTGATATGGAGAAACCTTTTTTTTTTTTTTGAACTCGGGGCCTGGGCACTGTCCCTGAGCTCTTTTGCTCAAGGCAAGTGCTCTACCACTTTGAGCCACAGCTCCACTTCTGGTTTTCTGGTGGTTTATGGGAAAGTCTTTCTGGCTACCCAAATCACTGGCCATGACAATAAAGAAGGGGTGCTTACCCATCCAGGTGTGGGGCAGGCTTCGTGGTACTGTGTGACAAACATCAACAGAAGGATGACATCGAAAACGACACGTTCAGATGAAGAGAGCAGAGTGTTTAAACGGCATGGAGAGAACAAAGTAAAGATAAAAAAAAAAAATACAGGGGAGAATGTTAAGCATAATATCCATCTACCCTTGAAGATCCCCAAAACAGCAATAAAAAAAACAAAACAAAAAAGAAAACCAAGATCATAATAAATTAGTCATCTTTGCTAGATCATATGCACAATGGAACACAAAATACATTTCATTGGAGCTATAGCCATAAATGGAGAGCATAAATACGCATTAAAATGGAAATGCCTCTTGAGTCCAAAACAAAGTAACAAATAGCAAATAAAAAACCCTCAAAAACTGTCGGCATCATTAAATAAAGCTCCGCTGCCCTGTAGGCCTGAGTTCACTGAACTGCATCTTCTCTTTGCTAGTTCTCACGCTGAGTGGGTCTGTTATCTGTAACCGCCTCCCCGTCCCCCCAACCCCCCCCCCCCGCCACCCCCCCCCCAGCTGCCCTCAGCCTTCACACCCCTCTCTGCTTCACAGCTTTGAATATTCCAGGTAGAAAAGATCCAATCTGCCTGCTCTGCTGATGTCAGTCAGTAAAGCTGAGAAACATGGTATCTTAAGATTCCCAGGGTAACCTCCCCCCACCCTAACACCCTAACACCCGACCAACCTCCTCCACCAATGGTCTGTGAGTTATTCTTAGGAAGCTGGGGGGGGGGCCAGGTACAGGTAGCTAAGGTGTTGTGAATCCATGCTGGCTTTACTACAGCTTGATTACCCACTTTCCTGCTACATCCATTGGATATAACTAGACTTGAACAGCTACTTGAGAGGTAGGAGAGACTGTTCCTATCAGGCCAGATCGAAGCAGTCAACTATACAAAAAAGACCCCACCTAAATCATTTTGTTCCTGTTTAAGGCAATTCTAAGACACATACAGCAACAGAACACAATTGAAACCTTCACAACAATCCAGACACTTCACCGCAGCAGCAGAAAAGAGGACGCTTATACTTACATTAAGAGTATTCAGCTCTGTAAGAGGACTATAGTATTTAACTTAAAAATCAGATAAAATCAAATGGCAACTTAAAAGTTCCAGAACTTTACAGAAACCTTAAGTTTGAAAAGCCCAAGTCACCTAAATTCCTTAGGAGAAGACTAAGCAAGCCCAGTCAGTGGAATTGTTAAAATAAAAATTAAAAAAAACCCCAAGCAACAAGAAAGAAAATGAAAGAAGAGGAAAAGAAAAGCTAGCCAATTGGTGAGCACCAATGCTTGAGATGGTAATATTAGAAACCAACTTGGCCAGGAACTTTTAAAACTGTTACCAACTTTTTTTTTTTTTTTTTTTTAAACCAAAGCTCTGGGAAAAGAAGAACAAACAGGCAAATAAGCTAGACAGTGATTCCCTTAGCTAAATGATGCGGGGAGGACAAAGTGCAAGGTACTGAGCCTGGTACGACTCTGAGTGCTGACATAGCCTAGCACTGGGCAAACTCTACAGATTGTTCTAGAACCACAAAGCCCAAGTCAACTTGCCATCTTAGCTAATAGCAACCCTGGAAACAGAGAAACAAAACCACTTTCGGACAAACCTCTGGAGAAAATGAGACAAAACATCCTGTCTAGCTAGCTCCCTGATAGAGCGAATGCTAGCTGGGTGTGAGCCCATCATCTTTATGAGTCCGGGTTTTGTTTGTTGTTGTTTTATTTCAGTGCTGGACTCGAATCGAGGTCCTCACTTATGCTAATGAGATACACAAGCTGGTGTGTGTTAATCCAAACAATAACTGAAGAATAAACAAACTCGGTTCTTCGTTGTAATGGACAACTTTCACGCTAGCCACATGGACGAGAATAATTACATTTGCTTGTCTCAGCAGTTCAGGGTGCAGGAATGTAAATGTGTGCTTTAATTGGGTTTGATGACGTATTACGAATATTGAAAGTATTATTTTTTTTTCAAAAGCCTACAATCTAGAGGGAGAAATCCCAGCCTCGGCGGGCTTTTCCCAGCACTGGGCTGAGAGTCTGTCTTCACAGGCAGAGAGCATAAGCTGAGTGCCGTCACTCAGGGGGAAAAAATGAGCAGAGACCTGAACTGCATTCATTGTAAAACCTTCTCAAGATTTACAAATATGTCAATTAGAGATAACTGATCATCTCAGTTTCCTACACCCCTCTTCATTTACACTTATATAAATTTTAGAAATGAAAACCATCTCTGTTATTTGAAAGTAGCACCTTCATTTTGATCAAACATTTGGCCTTCAGCATCCATGACTAGTTACCCACAGAAACGTGAGCCGTGACTGTCAATGGTAATAGAAAATGGTGTGGATAACTTGGATGTAAACAAACTGCTGAAAGAAAAATCTATTTCCCAGAAGCAATATCAAACACACTTTGTCTTACTTGTATTGTTGCTATATAGAACAAGCAGAAAGTTTTAAATTATTTTTTTAACGTTTCAATGCACATAACAACAGGATTACAGAGATAAAAGCAAAGAAAGAAAAGAGAGAGAAAGAGAAAGAAAGAAAGAGAGAGAGAGAGAGAGCCTTAAGAGTAATGAGACATTACCTTTGGAGCGCACGATGTAACAGTTTCTGTAAATTTTACACAAAAATGGCAAGAAATAAATTGTAATACACTTTTAAGACAAGACTGAATCTATGTTTTAATATCAATATAACTTTGAAATTAAATACTTTTAGGATTTGTATGCAAAGCATGAAAGCTGTTTAAAATGGAGGGCTCTGAATTTTCTTTCACATGGGGGTGTTTGTAGAGAGAGGTTCAAGGAAAGAACGGGGACAGGTGGTTGACGCGAATGCTCTAATCTACACGTGTCAATAACAGCTATTAGCAACATAGTTCATTTGTTTTTCCCCTCCCAAATCCCAGAAACTAGCTAAGACCACTGACCATCTTCCTCGAAAAAGAAAAAAAAAGAGTAAAATATCTTGATTATAAGCATAAATGGAAAATGAAAATCAAAGTGCCTGGAGGTTATAGTTGGTTGAAAATGAACATTTTCTTTAGAGAAAAAAATGTAAGCATATATTCAAAACAGAATTTCAAGTCTTTTGTTTGTTGGTTTTAAACTAATTCACTTCATTAGTGAAGGAAGCTTTTACGCCTTACATTTTTAAACTTTCTTAGATTACACACCATGGTAGAGTTCACAGTAGAGTTTTTTTTACAAGAGAGCCAGTGAGTCACTGTACTTGAAGCTGTCAAATCACTCAATGTAATATGAAAATGACAAAATTGCCTAGTGGAATTACTTGGGGTTTCCTCAGATTAAAAGGCAAAAGAGGTGACTAAGAGTTTGTTATCTAATCTTGATCCCAGCATTTTTTCCCACAGCTAATCTCTTCTAATTTTTTTCAAAACATACACACTATGATCAATTTTAAATGAGTAAACTTTAAATATATTATTACTCAGACCTTTCTCCCCTAACACACCAGAGGGGGGGAAAAAAAAAAAAAACCCAATCCCAATACCCAGTGAACAAAATACTTCAGAGGAATTTTGGAAATAATGAAGTCTGAAATATTTAAAAATAGAAACTTTAATTTCTTGCGAAAGTAATGATATATGGACTAGTGCAAAAAACGTTTGAAATAATGTGTGGTTATCAATAAATATAGTAAAAATAAAAATGTAGTTCTAAGTATAAGAGAGCATGGAATAGGAAAACAAAGGTTCTTTGTTTTTGCCCAGTCCCAGGGCTTGAGCTCAGGGCCTGAGCACTGTCCTTGGACTTTCTCAAGGCTAGAGCTCTACCACTTGAGCCTCAGCACCACTTCCAGCCTTTTTTATGTATGTGGTACCGAGGAATCGAATCCCGGGCTTCATGCACGCTAGGCAAGCACTCTACCACTAAGCCACAGGCCTAGCCCACTACAGGCTTTTATGAGCAGTTTATGGGAATCTCA
Source organism: Megascapheus bottae (assembly GCF_031878675.1). NCBI lineage: Eukaryota > Metazoa > Chordata > Mammalia > Rodentia > Geomyidae > Megascapheus > Megascapheus bottae. The sequence continues at coordinate 9,231,941 of NC_143540.1, read as the reverse complement.
TGGGGACTTTTCTGCTCTGCCTGGCCTTGAATCTCGATCTTCAGATCTCAGCCTCCTGCGTAGTCAGGATTTACATTTGTTTTTGCTCCCCACAATTTCAACAGCCTCCTGAACCCTCTAAAACCACCCTTCACATCCCTGTGACCTTTTCTATGAAACAAGGGACCCTCAGGGCATGCCTGACTTTTCCAGGACATAAAAGAATTCTACAAACTTCTACGCAGTCCCCACACGGCTCCCTGCGGTCACGATGGCGAGCGGGACCCAGCTATGACTACTGCAGGGTCACCAATCCCTGGATTCTGTGTGGTGGCACAGCCTGAGCTGCCCGCTGGTGTGCACGTGTACGCTGCTGGGCAAGGAAGGGAAGCCCGTCCGTCTAGTGAGAACCAGACGGCTCCAAGCCATTCAATGTCTGCACATAAAACATGAGCTTGTATGACTCTATTTTCACAGCAAAACGTGCATCTGCTTATCTTTAAGAGCAGGGAGCATTAAAGGTATCAAAACCTAACTCACAGGAGATGAAATACTTAGGAAATAAAACAAATATCAACTGATAGCCAGTGTAATGTTCAAGCCTAGAAGAGTTATTTAATAACAAAAGATAACAAGTTCTACCTCATCATCTTTTTTTGGGGGGGTCCTGGGGCTTGAACTCAGGGCCTGAGCACTATCCCTGAGCTTTTTGGGTTGTTGTTCAAGGCTACTGCTTTTACCAGCTGAGCCACAGAACCACTTCCAGCTCTTCCTGTATATGCGATACCAAGGAATCGAACCCAGAGCTTTGTGCAAGCTAGGCAAGCAGTCTACCACTGGGCTGCGCTCCTGGCCCTCTACCTCATCTTCTGAATCACTACTTTCCTTTCCCCTGCAAGGTCTTCATCTTTTTTTTTTTTTTTTTTGGGGGGGGGAAGGTGTTCTGGGGCTTGAACTCAAGGCCTGATCGCTGTCCCTGAGCTTCTTTTTTTGCTCAAGGCTAGGGCTCTACCACTTGAGCCACAGCACCACTTCCTGCTTTTTCTGTGTATGTGCTGAGGAACTGAACCCAGGGCATCATGTATGCTAGGCAAGCACTCTACCACTAACTCTGAAGACAAAATTACGGGCGGAGGGCTAGAGGCAGAGCTCAGCAATGAAGCATCTGTTCAAGGCCATGAGGTCAAACACACAGCCCTATGCACATACTCACTCTATTACAACCAGAGTTATTAGTAATAGGAGGGAAAAAAGTTCCCAAAATATGACTTAACTGCCTAGCAAAATGTTGATTGCTTCTAACACTCAGCTTAAATAAACGCATAGCATAATGGTTAATAGAATCATAGGTTATATTTATATTATAAATAAAAACACGGCCTAGAGTCTACAGCATTGTTTTCCTAAAGTTTCTACAACCTGGACGTCACAGGATTTCCCCATTCTCATTCACAATTATCTACCCAATGAAAAGTATAGCGTAATGATCACTAAAATTCCTTTCCAGTCGGATACTATTATTCTATTGTCTGTCACTTTAGATCCTACAATTTTATTATTTTATTGCTCTATTTCTGCAAGGCTGGTGAACACACATTCTAGGCAAGCTATCACCAGTGAGCCACACAGCAATGAGAGCTGTTCTTGGGCTATTTTAGGGATGAGGATGGTGATACCATACAATGAGAAACCCCCGACTTAAGGTGGTAACTAACTCTGCTCCCAGGTCTCTGAATTCACTCCAAATTGCTTTCAAGGTGAACCACAGACTTCTTAGTGATTCAGAGATAGTGCCACATGCCACTTTTTTTAACTTTTCTTTTTTGTCAGTCATGGGACTTGAACTCTGGGCCTGGGCGCTGTCCCTGAGCTCTTTAGCTCAAGGCTAGTACTCTACTACTTGAGCCTCTTATATTTTTTTGAGCAGCACAATTCCACGAAGAATCAGTTTTCTTCTATAGAAGCTCAAGAGAAAAAAAAGTCAAAACCATTGTGAATAATACAACAGTTGTTGTAAGGATTACAAACAGCTTTATAGAAGAAAATCCGATTTCCAACCTCCCAGTTAGTTGTTCAGTTAAAGCAAGGAATACATACACAATTGTGTTTCACAGTGCCTGCTTTAGGTAGGGGCTCTGCTAGGTTTGTCAGAAATAAAAATAGTGAAGGTAAACACTACAAGGATCTTTGTGAAGGGCCCTTGGTAAATGCCTATACGCCCAGCACTACATTTACCCATCCTTTCCTTTTTTGGGGGGGGAATGGGGGTGGGTGGAAGGCTGGTCCTGGATCTTGAACTCAGGGCGAGGGTGCTGTCCCTGTGCTGCTTTTTTTGCTAGAGGCTAGCACTCTACCCCTTGAGCTACAGGTCCACTTCCAGGTTGGGTTTTTTGATAGTTTAGTAGAGATAATGGTCTCACAGACTTTCTTGCCTGAGCTGACTTTGAACCACAATCCTCAGATCTCAGCCTCCTGAGTAGCTAGGATGCTAGGTGTAAGTCACTGATGCCTGGCTGCAAATTGTCTCATTGGCAATTGCAGAGATGCTGGCAGAAACTCCAAGTACAATTTTACACAAATGTAGTAGGAGTCCTTATGAAGCTTACAATCAGTGTTTCTGTTGCTGTTTTTGTTTTTGTCAGTCATGGGACTTGAACTCTGAGCTCGTCAGCTCAAGGTTAGCACTTTAGTGCTTTGAGCGCCACTTCTGGTTTTCTGGTGGATCACTGGAAAGAAGAGTTTCAGGGACTTTTATGCCCAGGCTGTCTTTGAACCACAATCCTCCAGATCTCAGCCTCTCGAATAGCTAGGATCACAGGTATGAGCCACTGGCGCCCGGCTCATGGTCTTTCTTGCCTGAGCTGGCTTCAAACCCTGGTCTTGAGTTCTCAGCCTTCTGAGTAGCTAGGATGACAAGCTCACATGAGCCACTAGCACCTGGCCAAAAAAAAACCTTTTTTTCTGATAAACCCGTAAATAAAATCTTTTCCCTATACGACATAGTATGAGACTCACTTCTGCTCAAAAACATTAAACCTCATGCTCAACAATGACCTTTCAGATCTTGTATGAAGAGATTATAATCTATAAAAGTTAGGTTTGGAGGCTGGAAGTTTGGCCTAGTGGTAGAGTGCTTGCCTTGCATGCACGAAGACCCAGGTTCAATTCCTCGGTACCACATACATAAGAAAAAAAGCCAGAAGTAGTACTGAGGCTTAAGTGGTAGAGTTGTAGCCTACCACTAGAACAAGTCCAAGGACAGTGCTCAGGCCCCGAGTTCAAGCCCAAGACTAGCAAAAAATAAAATAAAAGTTTTGGAGTTTAGATAAAAATGTAACTAAAAGTAGCTCAGTGGTAACATGCTTGCTTAGCAAGTACAAGGCTCTGAGTTCAAAGCCCAATACTACCAAAACAAACAAACAGACAAAACAATGAAAGGATATAATCAGAAGTGGGCCTGAGGCCCTATTTAGAATTTTAGCACGAGAAATAAGATTTGGGTCATGCTTGCATGTACAATCAGGTACTTTTATATATGTGCATGAGTGTATGTGTATATGTGCATATATTTTGAAGTATAGGGTTTGAACTCGGGGCCTTGAGCCATTTTTCTAGTCCAGGATGTATATATGTATTTGTGTGTATATGTAGCTAACTTCCGCAATCTCAAGTTTGCAGAATAAAAATCGCATTATACATTTTTGGCAGAAGGTACTCCCTCTTTGGGTTAACTCAATTATGCAGAGACTTTACAAACTTGAGGTTTAATGTTGACCCAGCACAAGATCAATTATTTTGTGTGTGTGTGTGTCTGTCTGTCTGTCCCATCCCCCCCCCCAGCTGTATCTCATCAGAAAAGAATGATACTTCTCTCCAAAGTGGCTCAAAAAGGGGGAAAAAAGCCACTTCATGACAGCTCACTCAAAGCAACTGCTTTTATGCTTAGGCCATATATTACCAACAATTTTTAAATGTTAGTAAGTTTATACACCAATATAGTTTTAATAAACTGAGACTAAGCCATTTTCTTCTCTCATGATGACAGCTTATACTGCAAATAATCTACACCTTCAGGTTATCTTTTTTTTTTTGGGGGGGGGGGGGGGGTGCCAATCCTGGTGTTTGAACTCAGGGCATGGGTGCTATCCCTGAACACTGTACCGCTCTACCACTTGAACCGTATCTCCACTTCTGACTTTTCTGGGTCATTAACTGAAGATAAAAGAGTCTCATCAACTTTTCTGCCCTGGCTGGCTTCGAACCCCCATCTTCAGAACTCAGCCTCCTGAGTGGTTGGGACTGCCTGCTGGCTTCATGTTTCCTTTGTATTTCCTACCCTTCCATGTTAAGACTCTGTGACAATGTGCGTGGATGCTGAGGTAGTAGATGATGACTGGTTACCACATTCATAATGAAACCCAAGCATTTAACGGCCGCGTTAGTTTAACTCCGCCACCTCCCTGATGAGCAGGGCTTCTGGGATTAGGAAAGGGCTCCATTCTGAATCATGCCTACTCACATGAAAAACTGGGAACCATTGGTATGTTTCCCTCGATTTGCCATTGACAAAAGGAACGCTCTGTCATGTTTGAGAATAAAGTTTTCATCTGTTTGAAGAAAACACAAATTCGTGAGCCTCCCAATTACAGCCACTTTCAAAGGAATCATGTTCAAGTCATAAACAGGATGAAATTCCTCTTCTGGTCAGTATAGTTATTTGACATTTAGGGAAAAAAAAAAGTTTTTTGTTGTTTTTTTTTTAAACTAATCAAGTCATAAAAGGCCCAAAGATACTAATTAAAGCCTTGAGAGAAAAAAAAAAAAAAGAACATGTATTTTAAAACTTTATACAAACAGCCTTAGAATAGTCATTTTTAGTAGCAACGGACTGTGGATAAAGAGCTATAAAATGTTAACTTTCAGAGAAACCTAGGAATAAGCTTTTAGGAAAACTCTCTAAAATAAAGCTCATTTCCTTCAAATTCCCAATTATCATGCCAAGTAAACTACACATGGGTGAAGCTTAATAATCCTCTTATAGATCTAATTTTCATAGGTAGGTAAATCTGTTAGTGCATGGAAGCAAAGCTAGTCTATGAGAGAAAAAAGAAAAACATTAGAGGAAGTTTTAGGGACATGTGTAAATAAATAAAATATATGGATAATCCATAGGATCACAAAATTATCTAAGGAAGTTTTGTAAATATAAACGTTTAAATGGCAAAACACAATTTTAAGGTATAAAAGCACCTGCTGTTTGGGACAACTACATTAGAATGGACATTAAGTTGAAATTGCTACATGCTAATAGAAGCAATTTTAGATGAGGGAAAATTTTGCCATCCAAGTCACTGAGAGAAGATTTTCATTCCAGCAGAAACATCCTTAAAATTAACTCCAACTTCCTTTTCTAAAACAATACTAAGACAAACCAATCTTTCTTTAGAACAAATAGAAAAAACAAAACAAAAAAACTTGAAAAGGAATTACCTTGGGAACAGGGCTTCTGAAAAAGAGTAATAATCCATTTTCTCCCAAAGGAAATATAAGAGACTATTATAACACTGCAGATTTTATGGCATTAAACCTAATGGATTTTTTTTTTTTCAAAAATAAATCTCTGCAACTGACTTTTCTAAGGCTTTTTGGGGCAAATTCAATAGTTCAGATTTATGCAAATGCAACTATTGTAGGAATAAAACACAAATCACATAGTAGTTTTTTGTTTTGTTTTTTAGTATATAAAAGAAAACATACAAACCTTTGAGAAAGGAGGAAATATCATTGTATTTAGAGAAATTGCTAGGTTTGGGGGAGGGGGGGAGGGGGATCCACAACCAGAATCTTTTTCCTGATGTAGCAGTAACAACTCATTGGGAAAAGAAAACAAGATACAGAGGCATGTATGAAATAACACAGAGAAGTTTCCACATCTTCAAACAAAATAAGAAATCCTACAACAGCCCTGACCTGGACTGTCCAGCAATGTATTAGGAAGGGTGCGAGGGAACAGAATTGGAGTTTGTGTTACTGAGCTTCGTTCTCTTACCTTTTCATTTTGCAAAAGACCACAATTCTCTATAAACAAAAGAATATGTTGACAGTTTTAGGCAGGAAGATAGGAGTTTTCATGTATATAGTTGCCTAATCTCCATGCTGAGAGTCATGTTTAACCATAAAGTTAGCCTTAATTCATCTCGGCAATTAAGTTATAGATTACCATAAAAAAAAAATCTATCCCCAAATTCATGCAAATACAAGTATTGTCATGCAGCATTAGTTTCATGCAAAAAGTGAACTACAAGTAAGCCTCTCCTCATTAAAGGTATATGACCAAACTTAACTTGCTTTAACATCAGAACTGCAAAGACCACAAGATATGAAGCCTTACCTTTAAAATAGCCTCCGTAAATGGATTCTCCACCTTTTCCATTACCTACAAATAGTGCCACAGTGAGCAAAGTGAAAATGTAAACAACAAAAACATCCACATGCCTCGTACATATAATTAATGCACGTAAAAATTTTTTTTACATGTGCTGGAATTACAGGTGTATGCCACTACGCCCAGCCATAAGTTATCTTTGATGGAAAGATATCTGTTGAAACCTCTTGTAATTCTTGCCACAGCCAGAGTTTTAAGGATCCTCACTTAACTTTACAGTAGTCAGACTTACTAAGTTCTACAATAAATACAACCGGATAGTACCCTGGGATTTGTTTGAAAGGAATTTACCTAAGTGATTACATTTCTGGAATAAATGACATGAGAGTACAATTAAAATGCCAGAGCATTCATTTCATTTCTTTTCAGACATTCTGGAGCTACAAGATTTAAAAATTGTAACTAACCAATAATAGCAAGATATGGAAACCATCGGCAGTGATAACATTAACAATAACAATAAGCTATTTTAAAACCCGATGGATGTAATGGTTGGAAACAGAAGCATCCCGTTACCTTCGCTGAAGTCTCCACCCTGAATCATAAAGTTTTTAACCACACGGTGGAACGTGGAGCCTTTATAACATAATTTCTTTCCTGTGGTTTTCCCACGGCCCTTCTCCCCTGGGAGGAAAAGGAAACAAAGTTGTAGCTACACAAAGCCATCCTTCTCTGAAAAAGAACCCAACAAATCAACTCTGTCAAATCCCTGGGCTATGAAGTGGCTCCAGCAGTAGAGTTGCTTGCCTAGCAAGCAAGAGGCCCGGAATTCAGCCACCCAAACCTTTCCTATGTGCTAGATACCACAAAAGATGTAAGAAACATACAATGGGAAAAAAAAATACAAAATAGCATATGGATGTTAAATCATTTAGAATGAAATGGAAGGTGTTCAAAGTACTGAAATTTGTAAATTTCGACTAAGGCAAATTAATTGTGAAGGTCAAAATTAATTTTTTTTTTTTTGGCCTATTCTGGGGCTTGAACTCAGGGCCTGGGTGCTGTCCCTGAGCCCCTCTGTACTCAAGGCTAGCACTTAGCACTCTGAGCCACAGCACTACTTCCAGTTTTTTGAGTATTTTATTTGGCGATAGAGAGTCTCACAGGGATTTTTTTCTGCCCAGGATGGCTTTGAACCCCAATCCTCAGATCTCAGCCTCCTGAGTAGCTAGGATGACAGGTGTGAGCCACCAGTGTCCCTTTCTATTTCTTTCTCCTGTTTTCATTTGCAGAACTATTATCTTAACTCATAGAGAAAGCAGTGCAAAGTATTTTTAAGCTGTAAAACTCAATCACATGAAAGTTTACATTTTATTTCATGAATCCCTATGTTTTTTTTGTGAAAATAGCTACTATACTAGAAAAAGGTAAGTAATTGGGAAAAAAAAAATCCCCTTACCTGAGCATAGGCAAAGGAAATTTTTGCATGTTTTCGGACATATGTCTGAGAAGAGCTGAAACATAATGCGACCAACTGAAATTAAAAAAAAAAAAAGGTTGGGGGAAAAAGAAAGAACAGCAAGTTGATTAGATACATTTTATAAAACGCAAACATACACAGAAAAAGGTTTTATAGCTAGGTGCTACTGACTCACAACTGTCATCCTTGCTAGTCAGGAGGCTAAGATGTAGGGATCACAGTCTGAGGCCAACCTGGGCAGGAAGTCCACAAGACTCTCCCCTCTTAGAACACGGCATTAAGACTGGGTGCCATCTACGGCATTTGTAAGTAGGGGATTCATTTTGTTTATTTCTTCCCTGTTGGCTCATCACCTGCTAGGAAGATGCTCCACCATTGAGCTACCTCCCCTGACCACAATTAGATGTTTCCCTGTGCAATTTTTGAGAAAACTTTTTGAAAAGCTCTTTCCTCACTTCTAGACAGCTTTGTCAGTAACTCAAGCCTTGCCTCTACTGTCTAATTAAAAACAACTTTTTTAGCTCAAACCTGCTTATTCCAGTTAACTTGTTTTGGGGGGAGGGGCTAAAGAACTGACCATCTGAGTCAGAATTATGTCCCACCAATAATTCAAGGCTAGACTGTAGGGTCTGGAAAGTTCTGCCCTTACTTGACCCAATACATACGCAATAAAAGCAGTTGTTTTGCAAAGATAAAATGAACATGTGTATTGTGTATGTCAGATATTATACAAGCTACTTTACAAGCATAGACTATTCTGCAAGTAAATGGTTTCAGATTTTTAAGAAACAGTGCACTGTCATGAGGAATGAGGATAGAGAAAACAAGGAAATTTCAAATTAAAGATTTTTTTTTTTTTTTTTTGCCAGTCCTGGGCTTGAGCTCAGGGCCTGAGCACTGTCCTTGGACTTTCTCAAGGCTAGAGCTCTACCACTTGAGCCTCAGCACCACTTCCAGCTTTTTTCTATGTATGTGGTACTGAGGAATCGAACCCGGGTCTTTGTGCATGCTAGGCAAGCACGCTACCACTAGGCCAAACTCCTGGCCCGATTTTTGTTTTTTATGTTATAAATGCACACTAAAAATTTCTTACATTCTCTCTCTCTCTCTCTCTCTCTCTCTCTCTCTCTCCATATATATATATATATTTTTTTTTTTTTTTTTTAAATTTTGTGTGTGTTTTGCTTTGTTTGGTCATGGGGCTTGTTGAACTCAGGGTTTGGATGCTGTCCTTGTGCTCTTCAGCTCAAGGCTAGCACTCCACCACGACACAGCACCACTTCCAGTTTTCTGATGATTCACTGGAAATAAGTGTCTCATAGACTTTTGTGCCTTGGCTGGCTTTGAACTGACATCCTCAGATCTCAGCCTTCTGAGTAGCTAGGATTACAGGTGTGAGCCACTGGTACCTGGCTAAAATCAACTATAGCCTTTAAGACTATCAATACTGAAAACAAGCATTTAGCTATAAAATCTAAATGACACTGAGGAAATCTGACAACTAATCATTTAGCACTTTTGGCTCCTCTGTCAAGAAGCATGGTGGCTTTCCAATCATGCTGGGGACAAGAAAGACTCACCAATCATGCTGGGGACAAGAAAGAGTCACAGAACTGGTGATCTAACTGCTTCTCCCTGCTACTCCACCACTTCTGCAGTACTAATTGTAATTAGCAGTCTGCCTAATTAAAATCATGTTCTTTAATTAACCCATCCCATTTAAATTTGTGCTACAAAAACACAATGCAGAGGACAGGTGGGCTGGACTGCTTAGTAACTCCTGTCAACAACCTTTATTAGACAGGCATTAAGTGTCCTGTTGTAACTCACGAGCAATTTTTTTTAATTATTATTTATTTTTTTTTGCCAGTCCTGGGCTTGAACTCAGGGCCTGAGCACTGTCCTTGGACTTTCTAAAGGCCAGAGCTCTACCACTTGAGCCACAGTACCATTTCCAGCTTTTTTTCTATGCATGTGGTACTGAGGAACTGAACTCGGGTCTTCGTGCATGCTTGGCAAGCACTCTACCACAAGCCAAACTCCTGACCTCAGGAGCAATTTTTCTTAAATGGAGGTCACTTAAATTTAATAGTGAAGGCCACTGAAATCACTTTCCACTCACAAGTTTATAGCTCCGGGGAGTTTAAGATGGGAAGTACGCTCGCCCTCTCTTTCAGTGCCAATCCCATCTCCCAAAAGGCATCTGTCTTGAGTTTGAGCTTCAAGTGTGAAGGGAAATTATGAACTATGACTATAACTAGCTTGTTATTTTATATTCTAGAACCATATTAAAGCAAAAAACACAGGACTTCCATTATACAAAAAGGTTAACTTACTTGAACAGGGTCACAAGTACTACTCAAATATTTGCTGAATATTACTTTATCTCAGATAAACTAGGACATGTCACTTTTCAATACTTTAATGAGTGTATTTACTAAGGACACACTTTCAAGTCTTTCTGTATTTCTTAGAAAGAAAGTAAATACAACTGTTTCAACCACAATCTCAATGCTATCTATATGGATAAGCTGCCAAGAACTTACAATATTGTTATCAGATCCATATAAAGGAAAGACATTCCTTTATATGCCTTTAAAGAGATCACCCTGGCGGGGCTGGGAGTTTGGCCTAGTGGTAGAGTGCTTGCCTAGCATGCACGAAGACCCAGGTTCGATTCCTCGGTACCGCATACATAGAAAAAAAGCTGGAAGTGGTGCTGAGGCTCAAGTGGTAGAGCTCTAGCCTTGAGAAAGTCCAAGGACAGTGCTCAGGCCCTGAGCTCAAGCCCAGGACTGGCAAAAAAAAAAAAAAAAGAAAGAAAGAAAGAAAGAAATCACCCTGGCTATCACCTTTTAAAATCAAGTTTAAGCCACTGACAATACAAAACGCTTAATATTATATCTAAAAGGGGAAGAGGGAGTTACATTTTAGGATGTTATCATCAGAAAAGACTGTACTGTAAAAACAAAAGAGAATGGGGGCTGGGAGTTTGGCATAGTGGTAGAGTGCTTGCCTAGCATGCACGAAGACCCGGGTTTGATTCCTCAGTACCACATACATAGAAAAAAAGCTGGAAGTGGTGCTGAGGCTCAAGTGGTAGAGCTGTAGCCTTGAACAGGGCTCAGGCCCTAAGCTCAAGCCCAGGACTGGCCAAAAAAACTAAATAAATAAAAATAAAAAAATAAAAGAGAATGGTACATGTGAGCTAATGCTAGAATGGAATTACATTACAAGTGACTTTCAAGGTTCAAAGTCAGCCTGGTCATAAAAGGACCTGAGACTCTTATCTCCAATTTACTCTAGAAAATGGGAAGCGGGCTTGGCTCCAGGGTAGGGTGGTAGCCTTGAGCTGAAGAGCGCCCAGACCAAGTTCAAGCCCAATGACCCACAAATAAATAAATATATAAAATAACAACTTCAAAGGCCCGAAGTCACACAAAGTATGTCCTCTGATCATAAAGGAACTGGAAATCATTCACACGCGCACGCGTGCGCGCGCGCGCGCACACACGCACACACACACACACACACACACACACGAAACCTAGAAAATATCCCAGAAAAGGTTGAACATAATCTTTCCAAAAAGCCAAAAGGTTCTAATCTAAAACTTCTTGAGTGCCAATAGTTTACCACAAATGGAATATTCCACGATCAGCTAAATGTGACACATGCTAGTCAAAATTCAGGTCCACTAACAGGTTATCTTGTGAACTGGAGGCCTGGCTTTGAATGACAGACAACCTGCCTAAGTGAGAATACAAATTTAATCCTGAGTACCAAACACACACACACAAATCAGTATGTATGATGCAAATATGAAACACATGCACCGTATTTAGATGTGGGAATTATCCTCGAGATATCTTATTATGTATATGTCAATATTCCAAAATCCTAAATCCAAAAACCTTCCCAGTCCTCTGCATTCTGATAAAGGATACTCAATCTCTACACTTAGAAATTAAAACACAGGGCCGGAGTTTAGCCTAGTGGTAGAGTGCTTGCCTAGCACGCACAAAGACCAGGGTTCAATTCCTTGGTACCACATACATAGAAAAGCTCAAGTGGCAAGGCCCTAGCCTTGAAAAAGCCCAAGGAGAGTGCTCAGGTCCTGAGTTCAAGCCCCAGGGACTGACAAAAAAAAAAAGAAAGAAAAAGTAAAGGGGGGAAAAAAAAAAAGAAATTAAAACACTTCTAGCAGGCAGGGTGGTTCATGACTGTCATTCTAGCTACTCAGAAGGCTCAGATCTGAGGATGGAGGTTCAAAGCCAACCCAGGCACTAAAAAAGTCCATGAGGGGTCCAGGAGTTTGGCCTAGTGGTTAAAGTGCTTGCCCAGCATGCATGAAGGCCTGGGTTCGATTCCTCGGTACCACATACATAGAAAAAAGCTGGAAGTGGTGCTGAGGCTCAAGTGGTAGAGCTCTAGCCTTGAGAAAGTCCAAGGACAGTGCTCAGGCCCTGTGCTCAAGCCCAGGACTGGCCAAAAAAAAAAAAAAAAAAGTCCATGAGACTCTTATCTCCAATGAACCACCAGAAAACTGGAAGTGGGGCTGTGGCTCAAGGGCTAGAAGAGTTCAAGGCCTACGACTGGCCAAAATAAATAAATAAAAACACTTCTAGGTTTTTGTATGTTAAAAAGTCTCAGAGAATTATTAGAAGTAGCCTTAAAAAAATGACAAATCAAATTTTGTGGAATACCTATAAATCTCCCTCTGTATTTATGAAATTAAACACTTACGTTAGAAAAGGAATCAAGTCAATGAGCTAAGCTTCCATTATAAGAAACTAAAACAGGAGCAAAGCACTAGAAATGGTAAAAATAGATATTTGAAACAGAAAAAGAGCAGGGGAAAATTCAATGAGACTAAAATCTGTTTCTTTTGTGATAAAAATGACAAATCTCTAAATAGAAAAAAAAAAAGAAGACATCTTACCAGTATCTGGAATGAAAGATAACACATCTCTAGATTATGAGATACAACTTGCAACAATGTCTTAAAAGCCACCAAACTTGGGCCGGGAGTTTGGCCTAGTGGTTAAAGTGCTTGCCTAGCATGCATGAAGACCCGGGTTCGATTCCTCGGTACCACATACATAGAAAAAAGCCGGAAGTGGTGCTGAGGCTCAAGTGGTAGAGCTCTAGCCTTGAGAAAGTCCAAGGACAGTGCTCAGGCCCTGAGCTCAAGCCCAGGACTGGCAAAAAAAAAGAAAAGAGAAAAACAAACAAAAAAAGCCGGTCCTGTGCAGTTCACCATTGTCCACCTAGGAGAGGAGGTGCACTCCCCCTCCCCGCCTTTTCTCTGGCCGCCAAGCTGGGTGGGATGGCCTGTCGGGTGGGTGGGTGGGTGGGTGGGGGACTCAAGAGGCAGACGAGGGACGGAGCAAGGCCAGAATTTCGACTGGCGTGCGCGTGCGCGTGTTCATACGCTCGGAGCACATTTTCTCTTCCCGCCCCCTGGGGCCCCCCCAAAACGCGCAGAGGGCGGGGACCTGCCCTCCCCAGGCCCTCTCCCCACCCCCCACCCCCCCTCCGCAGCTCACCCGGCTCCCGGTTGATCTCGATATCGAAGTGGCACTGGGGTCGGTCCTGCGCCCCCATGACGGCCGAGGGGGCAGCTGGAGCTGGGGGTGGGGGAGGAGGGGGAGGGCGGCGGTCAGGGCCGGGGGTGGGGCGGGGCTGGGCCCGAGCGGGGTCCCGGGGTCGGGGAGGGGCCGGGCGTGGCCCGGGCCACCCCGCGAGGTCACTCCGGGCGCCTCCGGCCCGGCCTCGCCCCCCAACCCCACCCCACCCCACCCCGAGGCCCGGACTGAGGGGAGGGGAGGACCCGGGGCGGGGGTGGGGGGGAGGGAAACAGAGCGTTCCTCTCCAGCCCCGGATTTCGGGGTTCCCCACCAGCTCTTCACCTGGCTGACCACCCCTTCCTCACGGAATGCTTGGCCACCGCCGCCCGGACCCAACGTCGGTAACGGAACGCCAACGCCGCCGCCGCCTCTCCCCCTCCTTCTTCCCCCTCGGCCGACTTCCCAGTGCCACGCCAGATCCCGCGAGAGCAGAGGCAAACCACGCGAGAGCACGACCTCCCCGGGGGGGGGGGTGCGCGCGCGGGCACGAGTACGTGCGTGTGTGTGTGTGTGTGTGCGTGTGCCCGTACAGGTCAGTCAGGAGCGCGTCCGGCTGCCTCGGGGTATAAATAACCTGGTGCCCTAGGCCCCGCCCCCGACCGCTACCATCCAATCAGAGGCCTGGACACGCCCACGGAGCCCGAGGGCTTCTCCTGCTGGTGTCGCTGCCGCCGCCGCCGCCGCCGCCTAGCTTCCCCAAGTATCGCGAGATGTCCTGACGTTCCTAAGCCCCCTTGGCTTAGGTCCCCTTGGCTTTTGGTCCCATTTTAAACCCAGGTCGGCACGACTTAGCATCGAGTGTGCGTCCCGGGCACCTGGCCGTGCCATCATCTCCGGCTACGCTGCACAGTCTTTCTGGTGTCTTGAGGCCTGTAAGGGTCATGCGCAGCGCGGCCAGCTTCACCTTAGGTAAGGAGCAAGTTTGTTTTTGGACAGTGTCACTCCCTCCCCGTCTTGGACCTGATGATTCATTGCTGTGTCTTCTTGGGTTCTGGCCAGTCCTGGGACTTGAACTCAGGGCCTGAGCACTGTCCTTGTCCACTGGCTCTTTCCTCAACGCTGGCGCTCTACCACTGGAGTCACAGCACCACTCCTGGCTTTTCTATGAATACGGCACTGAGGAGTCCAACCCACCAGGTCTTGGCGCGTACTAGGCGAGCACTCTACCACTAGGCCGGACTCCCAGCCCGAAATAATTGTTTTTATTTTTTGTTGGTTGGCAGGACTTGAACTCTGGGCCTGGACACTGTTCCTGAGCTCTTCAGCTCAAGGCTACCGCCTGACAGGTTGAGCCTCGGTGCCACTTCCGATTTTCTGGTGGTCCACTGGAGACAAGAGTCTCTTGGACTTTAGTGCCCAGGCTGGCTTTGAACCATAATCCTCAGATCTCAGCCTCCTGAGTAGCTGGGATGACAGACGTGCACCACTGCACCCAGCTTGCCCTCAATAATATATCTTTTTAGAATTTATTAGCATTGATTTTTACGTATTTCAAATGATGTATTTAACAAACAAGTATTCAAGAAGGGAATCTCTATGCCCTAAATAATTTTTAAGTGTCAAAAACCATGCACTAAATAGCTTACCGTTTGAACCATTTAAAAGGGTAACTGAGTTGGGCACGGTGGCTGACACCTGTAAGGGGGGGCGTAATTAAGGCAGCCAGATCCCACGACAAGAAACAAGCTGGGCATGCCTGTATGCAGAGGGGCTCTGACGCAATAGACTATAGTCTCAGGCCAGCCCAGTCAAACATGAGACATCCTAGTTGAGAAATAACTCAAAAGCAAAAAGGGCCTGGAGGAGTGGCTCAAAGACAAGCACTTGCTCAGCTAGCACAATGAACCAAGTTCAGATCCCAGTACCACCCTCGTTATGAAAGAAAATCCGCACTATGTACTGACTAGAGAAATATAAAATTAGATGGATGTGATGCAAAGTTAAGTATCATCGGATATACCCTTAACCCAAGTAACAGAATCTTCTGTTTGAATGAGCTCCTACACCTAGTGGGTGATAATTGGGACAAAATTAATAGTATGATAGGGACACAAATGGATCAATCTAGAATGGGAGAGATTCTGTGAGAAATAACCAAGCTTTTTTAACCAGTGGCAAAGAATATAGATAGGGACTTAGGTATTTTTGAAGATAACACGTTTGTCTTGCCTGGCTCCCAGTTCAAACAACCTAGCAAAGACATTGTAGATAAATCGACACAAATGTACCTCATTTATTATAAGACGATTTCAGATGATAATGAAGAACCATAGGTTGGGTGCTGGTGGCTAAAGCCTGTAATCCTAGCTACTCAGGAGGTTGAGATGTGAGGATTTCGGTTCAAAGCCAGCCTGGGCATTAAAGTCCATAAGATTCATTATTTTTAATGAACCATCAGAAAAACAGAAGCAGTGCTGTGGCTCAAAGTGGTAGAGCACTAGCCTTGAGCTGAAGAGCTCAGGGACAGCGTCCATGCCCAGAATTCAAGTCCCATGACTGACAAGACAAAAAAAAGGAAAAAAATCATTAATATTACTAAAAACGATAGTGATGGAGTTGTCATATGCCATAAGTCCTTACAATTTATTGAAAGGTTTACTTGTCAAAATAAATAATGGCATGGAGAATATGGTTGTTAGCTTTCTTCACAGCTTAAAAAACAAAAAACCACAGAGGTTTCATATGTGTTTTCAACAGCAGAGTGTGGTGAAGAAGTTGTCTGTCTTTGATAGGAAATGCATTATACTGGAGTTACTCTACCCACCTATTAGCCAGTCAGAGAGGGGATTATTCTGTTGCTTTTGGAGTGCCATTTGGGCTGGCGTCGGCGATGGTAGCTAAGTAAATGAGATTTCTATGTAATACATGCTGGTACCTATGGGAGGGGGGAAAAAAAAGAAAGAGAGAGGTAAAAATTAGGGGCCTTGATTTTGCGGACCACAAATAAGAGCTGGGAGAGAGAATTTAGATTGGGATGGCCCAATCTTTGTTTACATGAGTCGATGTTACTGACTTCCTATTTTAACATATTCCAAGAGAATCTCACTTGATCACACTTTGCACTCGTGTCACCACAGCGACCTTTCCTACAGCCCACCATCATTTCTTGCTCTTAAGACTACAGCCATGATGGTGCCATCTCCTTAATCTACTTTCTGCAAGCGCTACTTTAATTCTTTAGAGTGTCAAAGCTCACTGTACAATTTAAATCAAGATCACTTCATAAGTATTCAAAAGCCTTCAAGTGGGCTGGGAAGGTGGCTTCATGGTAGAGTGTTTGCCTAGCATGCGTCAGCCCTGGGTTTGATTCCTCAGAGCCACATACACAGAAAAAGCTGAAAGTGGCACTGGCGCTCAAATGGTAGAGTGCTAGCCTTGAGCAAAAAGCCCAGGGACAGTGCCCAGGCCTTGAGTTCAAGCCCCAAGACTGACAAACAACAACAAAACAAAACAAAAACTGCATAAAGCAGCCCTTCTACTTATCTATCCATCCTCCCATCTCTATCTAACTATACATAGATAGATATAAACAAAGATATATATGCGTTGATCTGTCTATCTCCATCCATCTATTTGTAGCACTTGGGAACACATCACACAGGCTAGGCAAGTGCTCTACCACTGAGTTACATCCCCACCTCTGTCTTATTTTTATTATTTCCTTCGACACCCAATTATATGTCCTCCCTCCAGTGTCTAGTTAAATGAGTGCTGTTATCTATTTGTGTGTATGTATGTGCTGAAACTGGGGCTTGAACTCAGGGCCAGAGCACTTGACTGCTCTACCGTATCAGGCACACCTCCCATTTCTGGCGCGCTTGTGTGTGCGTGTGTGTGTTTGTGTGTGTGTGTGGTGGCTAATTGGAGATAACAGCCTCACTGACTTTCCTGCCTGGGCTGGATTTGAACTTCCAATTCTTCGATGTCACTTCTTGAGTATCTAGCACTCATCCTTAAGCCGGAAGTCTTTCATTGATCTTCCTATGTGTCATTCAGAAGGTGATGGAGACAAATGGGAGGGAGTTTGGTAATCAAAAGGACCCACTCTCTTACTCCAGGGGGCAAGGAGAAGGAAGAAGAGACCCAGAACAATTAAAAGGTCATGGATCCCATCACCTGAGCCTTAGTTCTGTGTGCTTTTGGCCAAGGCACCTTTGCAATGAGAATAATCAAGTCTTGAAGTGGGAGTCCCATTTATTCAACTCGAGTCGACAATGTACAGGGCCATATAGTGTCCGGTATGTAAATAACATCTTTAAAGCCGACTTTTTTTTCCTTGACTGTAAAACAAGGTTCAACTTGATCCATCACCCAAGCCTCCAACTTTGAGACAGACCCACCCACCCAACCTACTTCTCGTTCTATGTCAGGGGAAAGAGGACAGGGGGGAAGAAGGGTCAGGGGGATGGTGGTTACTTACTGAACGCACTCGTTCGCCCGGCCCTTGTTCTGATACTCCACAATACAACGGACCAGCTGGTCATTCTCCTCCAAGAGCTGCAAAGATCAGAGAAAGGGCTCACTTCAGTGAGACTTTAAGATGGCACCTCTCGATCTCCCCACCCCACCGACCACCACCCCATGCTCAGCTGTGCTGTTCCGGCCTCTTTTTCATTCTATTTTATTTTCTGCCAGTCCTGGGGCTTGAACTCAAGGCCTGGGCACTGTCCTTGGGCTTTCTTAAGGCTAGCGCTCTACGACTTGAGCCACAACGCCTCTTCTGCCTTTTTCTGTGTATGTGATGCTGAGGAGTCGAACCCAGGGCTTGAGGCATGCCAGGCGAGCACTCTACCACTAGTTCCACCTTCCCGGCCCCCTCTTAAATGTTTTTTTATTTGTTTATTTGCTAGTCCTGGGGCTTGAAATCAGCCCCAGCGATCCACACTTCCAGCTCCTGGATGATTAAATTGGAGATACAGAGACTCGAGGACCTTCTCCCGTCCCGGCTGGCTTCGAACCTCGGATCTACAGAGCGCCGGACCCTGGTGCGCGCATGCGCGTGAAGGGGGTGGCGGAGCGCACCGGGACGACGAGCTCGGCCGAGCTGCATCTCCACCCGCTCCCAGGAAGTTTCGAGAGCCTCCCAGGGCCCGTCTGTCCGCCAGCACGGACGCTCACCCTCTGGACCGTCTCTTGGTTGACCTTGGCTTTGCCTCGCAGCCAGTCCGGCGCGAAGATGACCGACATCCCCACGAACCTCCAGTCAGAAGCCCACCGACCTCGGCTGGGCCCGCAGCGGCGGCGGCGGAGGTGCGCCGAGATGCACGTCACGGCGGCGGCGCGTCCAGATGACGTATCCCGGTAGCGCTAAGCTGTAGCGTTGGGTGTGTGTGTATAAGTGTGTCGTAAAAGGGGCGGGGATACCGTCTTAAACGTTGATTGGGCGTTGCTGCCTGTGGGCGGGGCTTCATCTGCGGATTGGATGCGTGAAATCCGTCTGGCCTCCTCGGGTTCCTGCCCCTTTGGCGCGATGTGCGCTTGCGCAATCCTTGGGGGCGGGGCTATGCCAGTGATTGACTTGCCTTAGATGCATAGCATCTACCCAGTCCGAGTCTCTACGAATGGAAGTTTCAGGGCCAAGAAAAAACAAAATCTTTCCTGAGGTGAATCCCTGGTTAGGTGGATGACTTTAGCTTTGGGCTTATTACGTTTGCAACCCTACACAGCTCTAAGATTGTCTCTATGAATACAGATTAGGAAATAAAAGAATTCACCTTCTTAGCTCTGGCTTCATTCAACTCCAGTCTGGTTACTGGATGATGAAGTGATAGAATCAGACTTATTTTATTTTCTAGCTGAGAGTCAGGATCTTCAATTAGCAGTTTCCCTAGAACTAGGATGACAGGCATCTGTGTGTGGCTTGAAGCTATTTAGTTTGGTGAAATCACACCTGCCAATTCTCCTTATTTCAGGACCTTATCTATGTCCTTTTTTGTTTTACAGTTTTATTTTTATTAGCTTATAATCATCATACTAAGGAGCTGTCATAGTTCCATACATGCATATTACTTAATTTGATTAGATTTTATTCCCTCTGTGACTCTCCAACCCCCTTTTGAAGTTATTCGGAAAACTCTTGCCCATCTCTGTACCTTCAAGTGTTTTACTGTAGTAGTTTCAGTTTCAGGGTTGTTTTTTTTTTTTTTTCTGTGGGTGTCTGTACCAGTACTGGGGCTTGACTCAGGGCCTAGATACTGTGTCTTAGCTTATTTACCTAAGGCTAGGGAGGGCTCTATTACTTGAGCCACAGCTCCACTCCTGGCGTTTTGTTGGTTGATTGGCTATGAGAGTCTCTGGAACACTTTCTACCTAGACTGGTTTCCAGTCACGATCCTCAGATCTCAGCCTCCCGAGTAGCTAGGGTGACAGGTGTGACCAGCAACTGGCCCACCTCCAGAGCTCTCTATACCTTTTCCAACTTAAGTTCTGCACTCATGAAACACTAACTCTCCCTGTCCCCTACTGTGCTGTAAATTCCTCCTCCTCCTCTTCCTCCTCCTCTTCTCACTGGTCTTCCTCCTCTTCTTCCTCTTCTTCCTCCTCCTCTTCCCCCTTCCTCCTCCTCCTCATGCTGATTGGCCGCTCCGTCTAAAACACATTTCTCCCTGCCCAATCCTCTGCAAGCCCAGGGATGCTTTTCCTGCTCCCCAAATCCACAACAAGCCTCCCTCCGGTTCTCTCTGCAGTAATTTGTGTTCACATGTCTTCCTTGGGGCTCTCACGGTGACACCTCCCTCTCCCTCTCCTTCTCCCTCTCCATCCCCCTCCCCCTCTCCCTCCCTCTCCCCTTCCCCCCCCCTCCTTTTCCCTTTCCCTCTCTGTACTAAAGCCACAGAAAATTCTTCCCTTCCATTCCTGGTGTTTGACAACCTGCCAGGTGCCCATAACTGCAAGGCCCACAATCACTTGTTGAGGGGGGGAAAAAAAAAGAAAAAAAACAAGAGAAAAAAGTTTGAAAAGAAAATCCCTGTGCCGCTGCAGCTTCCCGCCAGACATCCAATGAAGGGCGTGTCGCGGCCAGCCGGACTTTGGCACCCCCCGCACCCCACTTCCAGGCTGGCAGTGGGCTGTGCTCTTTGTGTCTGCCTATCTCAAGGCCACCCCACACCCCCAAGTCCCGGCCTGGCAGAGCGAGGAGAAGCCACGTCCTGGCAGGTGCGGGGGATCCTGTCGCCCGGCGTCCACTGACCTCCGGGGAGGACAGGCAGCCAGCTCCGGGCATCCGCAGGAGGTGAGCGCGGACAGGCTTGCATTTCCAACTGAGGCCGCGGAGGGGAGGCAGGGGGAGCAGGGTGGGGAAGTGGGGCTCGACAGGGCCGCGGAGCACCCCAGCTCGCACACGCACCCCGCTTCTGACTGAAGAATTACTCGATTTGCTGGGGATGGGGTGGGGAAAAGAGGAGGAGGAAACAGGGCCGGTGGCAGCGGCACGCCGTGATTGGTCCGTTCCGGCATGGGAGTTGCTTAGCAACAGCCAATGGGAAGCGACAGAGCCGAGGCATGCGCACGACGGCCCCAGCACGTCCGGCGGTGACCTACGGCGCTCCGTGATTGGTCCGTTCCGCAGGGGCGTTGCTTAGCGACAGCGAAGGAGAGGCGCTGGAGTCGGCGCTCACGCATGCGCACGACAGCCCCGCTCCCTCGCAGCGTCTCTCTCCCGGGGTTGGAGGTGCCCTGAGCACCCAGTCGGCGGTGATCCGAATCGCGCCGTGATTGGTTCATTCCGGCACGGCCGTTGCTTAGCGACAGCAAATGAGAGGCGCCGGGGCCCGGCGCTGGCGCACTCGCGCGTGCGCACGGCGCACGACCCCGCCCCGGGCCTGCGTGCGTCCGCGGCAGGCCGGAGGTGGAGGGACCAGCCGGCCAGCGGGCGCGCTGCGGGGCCGGGCCTTCCCCCGGGCGGGCGGGCGGGGCGGAGGAGCCGGCCGACCGCCGACCCCGCCGACCTCCGGAGCCCGCCGCCGCCGACAGGGCCAGGTGGGCGCCCTCCGGGGAGCTGTGGAGAACCGTGAGGCCGTGAGCGGGCCTGGCGTGGGGGGCTGTGGGGAGGGGGGGGGTGGGCCGGGCCTGGGAGGGGGGGGCGTGGGGATCCCACGCTCCACCCCCGACGGACCCGGGGGCTCCATGAGTCCGCGGCTCCCCACGGGGGACCCCAGACACCCCCTGCTCCCCGCTACACTGGACCCCCCCCCCACACACACACACACCTCTCCTCCTCCTCGTCCTCCCCCATCACCACCACCCGTCCTGGGGCTTGAACTCAGGGCCTGGGCGCTGTCCCTGAGCCTCTTTTGCTCAAGGCTAGCACTCTTACCACTTGAGCCACTGCACCACTTCTGGCTTTTTCTGTTGAGGTGTTGCTGAGGAATCGAACCCAGAGCCTCCATGCGTGTTAGGCAAACACTGTACCCCTAAGCCACATTCTCAGCCCCCCTAATATTTCTGAATTAGTTTGCTGGTTGACATATGCATATACCTATTTATCCATCCATCCATCCATCCATCTATCTGTCCATCTGTTCAACCATCCACATGAGCATATACATCAGCAGTTTACCATTTCAGAGAAAATGTTGCTTCCACGTGTAAGCCTAGTTACTCAGGAGGCTGAGTTCTTAAGGATTATGGTTTGTGGCCAGCCCAGGCAGAAAAGTCAGTGAAACAGTTACCTCCAGTTAACCACCAAAAGGCCATAAATTGAGCGACATGCCAGTGCTCTGATTAATTTGGAGATAAGAGTTGCTTTTTTGCACACATTGACCTTTAACCCTTCCACGTCGAGTTACTGGACCTTGGCTTAAAGTATTAAAGTGTTTTGGTTTTGGTCAGATAATTAAAACAAAGCAGAAAGCCTTTCATTTGCCTTAGGTGTTGCAGAAAAGCAGGCTTGGTCACCTGGAGGTAAGATGAGCGAGGTAGCACGCCTACTGGAGATTTAGGGATTTTTCCAAGTGATAAAGTGGTTTCTTCTTGTTGGTTTGTCATAGAACCTGCCATGTGACAGTTGGGCCATAAAGATAGCCGTGGGTGCAAACACTAGTGGTTAACACCAGTCATCCTAGCTACTCAAGGGACTGAGATCTGACAGTTCAAAGCCAGCCTAGACAGGAAAATCCCTGAGACTGATCTCCACTGCACCCCCGAAAACTGGAAGTGGCTCCATAGCTCAAGTGGTGGAGCTAAACCTTGAACAAAAGAGCTCAGAGACAACACCCAGGCCCAGAGTTCAATCCCCAGTACAAACCCTCCCCAAGTCCAGTAGTAGAGGTGGTATTTGGGGTACACAGCTGGAATCAATGTCTACTACTTTCCTTGAAAAGATCCCCCAAAACACCTCACTTATTTTGCTTTGGAGGTGATTTCTCTCCTGACTGGACTCTTCTGAGATCTCATTGATTCATTGTTTTTCTTTTTCCTTTGTGTCTCAGATTTAAGGCTCTTCTTCAGTTACTGTGTATTCCTAAAGTCCTGGTTGCAAATGGATAAATTGATCTTGTAGTGTATCTCTGTGGGGCTTTTTGTCCTGTAACATTATGTTTATATGTGTGTGTGTGTGTGTGTGTGTGTGTGCGCACGCACACGCATACGCATGTGGGTACCTGTGTGCCTGTAGTGAGTCTTAAACTCAGGTCCTGAGCTCTCACTTAGCTCTTCCACTCAAAGCTAGTGCTCTGTCACCTCCACTTGTGGCTTCTTTTTTTTTTTTTTTTTCCTTTTTCTGCAGGTTCATTGGAGATAAGAATCTCTAGGATTTGTTGTTGCTGTTGTTCTGCCTCAGGCTGGCTTTGAACAGTGATCCTCAGATCTCAGCCTCCTTATCAGCTGGGATTCCCTGCTCCTAGCCACTCAGTGCCTTCTGAAACATTTTCCAAACAAAAGATTTCTGAGATTAACAAAAGTCACGTGACTGCCAACTTCCTCCTCCCTTACCCTCCCTCCCTACCTCTCCCCCTCCCCCAATTCCCTTTGGTGCCAAACATCTCAGCGTTGGTGTGGGACTTGAACTCGAGGCCTGGATACTGTCCTTTAGATTTCACCACCCCTTCTTAAGGCTGACCCTTTTACAGCTCCATTTGTGGCTTTTTGCTGGTTCATTGGAGATAAGAGTCCCAAAGGCTTCCCCCAGGGGCTGCCTTCGAACCACTATCCTCGAGATCTCAGCCTTCTCTGTAGCCAGGAGGATGAGTGTGAGGCACCAGTGCCCGGCCTGCCTTGTATCTTGCTCTCTGCTGACATTATGGATGCTTCTAGAACCTGTGGAAGGTCTGACTGCTAGCTGATCTACCTTTTTTTTTGCCAGTCCCAGACTGGTGCAAACCTACATATTACACACACACACACACACGGGTGTGAAGCCATTGTCTGACCTTACTAACCAGATGGCCTCGCCTCTTCCTCCTGCTCCCCCAGGTGTCCTCATGGTTTCTCCCGTGGACCATGACCTCAATCCTGTTCGCCAGTGTGGTACGGGTGAGGGATGGGCTACCACTCTCGGAGAGCACTGACTTCTACCAGGCCCCGGATTTCCTGGCATGCAGGAGACAGCTGAGGACACTGGCCAGTCGCCTTTCCCAGCACCCCGGGGGCCGGGGTTCCGCAGAAAGTCACCACTTCAGCATCTAGTAAGGGAGTTGTGTCGTGTATTGTTCAAGGAAATCTGGCCAGTGGCGCATGATATCTGTAATCCCGGCCTGCGCTCTGAGGGTTTGTAACTGGCAGGGTACAGGATCAGACTCCTGTCACCAATTAACCAGGAAAACAAAATGAAGTCCAAATATCCAGAAGTGCAGGCGTGTGGCTCAAGCTGTAGAACGCCAGCCTAGAGAAAAACCTAAGGGACAGCACCATTTTTTTTTCTTGTTTCTTTTCCAGTCCCCAGGCTTTGAACTCAGAACCTGGGCGCTGTCCCTTCCTCTTTAGCCACAGCGCCACTTCCAGTTTCTAGTGGTTCACTGGAGATAAGAGTCTCACAGTCTGGGCCGGGAGTTTGGCCTAGTGGTTAAGGTGCTTGCCTAGCATGCATGAAGACCCGGGTTTGATTCCTTGGTACCACATACATAGAAAAAAGCCGGAAGTGGTGCTGAGGCTCAAGTGGTAGAGCTCTAGCCTTGAGAAAGTCCAAGGACAGTGCTCAGGCCCTGAGCTCAAGCCCAGGACTGGCAAAAAAAAAAAAAAAAAAAAAAAAAGAGTCTCACAGTCTGGGGCCGGGAGTTTGGCCTAGTGGTAGAGTGCTTGCCTAGCATGCACAAAGACCCAGGTTCGATTCCTCAGTACCACATACATAGCAAAAAGTCAGAAGTGGTGCTGTGGCTCAAGTGGTAGAGCCCTAGCTTTGAGAAAATCCAGGGACAGTGCTCAAGCCCTGAGCCCAAGCCCAGGACTGGCAAAAAAAAAAAGAGTCTCACAATCTTTAGTGCCCTGGTTGGTTTTGAACCTTGATCCTCAGATCTCAGCCTCCTGAGTAGCTAGGATGACAGGCGTGAGCCACCACGCCCTAAGACCTTCTTTTTTTTCTTTCTTTTTATTCAAAGCTAGTGCTCTACCACTTGAGCCACAGCACCACTTCTGGCTTTGTATCTGTACGTGGCACTGAGAAATCGAACACAGGGCTCCCCCCCCCCCCCAGACAAATGCTGACAGAGCTGAGCCAGGCTGGGTCTGGGTGGGGGAGGGGGGAGGGAGGTCTGGGCTCCCACCTGCCCCACGATCACAGCCAATGCCTTGCATTTCAGCATCTCCTGTGCCGGGGGCGTGGCATGCCTGGGCATCTGCTCGCTGCAGTGTTCAGCCGCCAGGGCCTTCTGCTTTCTGGAGACCCTGTGGTGGGAATTCACCACCGCCTACGACGCCACCAGAGTGGGCCTTGCCTCCAGGCCCTACACCTTCCTAGAGTTTGGTTCGTACCCCCGTTTTATGATTTCTCTTTTCCCTGTGTTGTAGAACCTACAGGGTAGGTTTGGGAAGGGAATCTGATCATAATGGTGGGAGGTGAGGGAAGCATGCCATGTGTCCCTGAAATGATTGCAGTGGTCTGGAAAGTTCTACCATGGCTTTTGGGGTTTAATTATTTTTGTCAGGCAGGGTCTGGGCACTGTCCCTGAGCTTTTAGGCAAGGCTAGAGCTCTACCACTTGAGCCACAGGGCCACTTCTGGTTTTTTCTGTGTATGTGGTACCGAGAAATCGAATCCGGGTCTTCATGCATGCTAGGCAAGCACTCTACCACTAGGCTAAACTCCCGGTCCCTGCCTGAGCTGTCCCAGGAGACTTCACCATAGGCCCTGTTCTCCTTGGCAGACAGCATCATTCAGAAGACAAAGTGGCACTTTAACTGTGTCAGCTCCCCCCAGCTGAGGAGCAGCGTGGACAAGATCCACGAGGAACTCCAGATCCAGCCTCCGGCCATCCTTACCCTACAAGACACAGACTCTGCCAATAGCACACTGGCCAATGGCCAGCCACCCGTGTACTCGGAGCCTGGTAAGTGGCCCTTGAGGGCGTGCGTGCGTGCGTGCATGCGTGCGTGCGTGCTCCTTCTGGTCTTGGCCTCCTGGGTGATCCAGATGACGGGTGGGAGCCACTGACCCCTGTATTTGTTTCCTAACTACTTAAACATGAACTCATATAGAAGTGGCATGGTTTTTTATAGTCTGAATTTGGTAGCAGTGTATGAGTTGAATCTATTGAAAGATCTGTCTACATTATCATCATGGTTATTTTTTTTTAATTGTTTGCCAGTCCTGGGGCTTGAACTCAGGACCTGAACATCATCGGCTACCACTCTACTACTTGAGCCACAGCACCACTACCGGCTTTTTCTGTGTATGTGGTACCAAGGAATCGAACCCAGGGCTTCGTGCATGCTAGGCAAGCACTCTACCACGAGGCTATGCTCCCGACTAATACTTTTTCTTTTTCCCCTTTCATACTGTGATATATTCAAAATGTTTAAGTCTAGCCAGACATGGATGGCTCACACCTGTCATCCTAGCTACTCAGGAGACTGAGATCTGAGGATCCCAGTTCAAAGCCAGAGCAGGCAGATAAATCTGCAGGACTCTTATGTGCAGTTATCACTAGCAAATATCCAGAAGTGAAGCTGTGGCGAACAAGGTAAAGCACCAGCCTTAAGCAGAAAAGGCTAAGCTAGGAACATGGGACCCTGAGGTCAAGCCCTAGTACTGACACAAAAATAAACCTGTCTATATTTTTTTGAAACTTCATTTTGTGTTTTGGCTTTGTATAAACCAGGAAATTAAGACAAGTGGCTCTGATGTCAATAAGTAAGTCAACCTTGATATTTGGAAAAGCAGTACCTTGTAAAAAGGGAAGAAGACATGATGGAGCCTCAAGTATCTCTCCTTGGCCTGTGACAGAGAATACAGGGATCATTTTGTGATCTGAGTTTTTGTTTTGTTTTGCTTTGTCCACTTCCTGATCTTTCTAGAACATTTTACTGCGGTGTGACTCACTTTATTATCCGGGGACTAGTCAAGGTTAGGATGTTGAGTTCTTACAGGAACCTTTGAACTGTTCTGTGGGAAAGTGAACGCGTTTAACAGTAGGCCTTGGCTAGGTGTGTGGGTGCTGACACGTCTGTGGGAAACGGAAGGATTTTCTAAAAAATCATGGTGGGAAACTGGGTGGATGCCATGGAACCACATAAAACCCAGAATCAATTTCAGCCTCCTCCCTCCCCCGCCTCTCTCTCTCTCTCTCTCTCTCTCTCTCTTTTTGGGAGTTGCCAGTCCTAGGGCTTGAGCTCAGGGCTTCAGCTATGGCCTGAGCTTTTTTTTTTGGCCAGTTGTGGGGCTTGAACTCAGGGCCTGAGCACTGTCCTTGGACATTTCTCAAGGCTAAAGCTCTACCACTTGAGCCACAGCACCACTTTCAGTCTTTTTTCTATGTATGTGGTACCAAGGAATCGAACCCAGGTCTTCGTGCATGCTAGGCAAGCACTCTACCACTAGGCCAAACTCCTGGCCCATTTTTTTTAGCTGAGTGGCCCACGCCTGTCATCCCAGTTACTCAGGAGGCTGAGATCTGAGGATCAGAGTTCAGAGGTGACTCTTTTCTTCAGTCAATCAGCAAAAAGCCTGAGACATGGCTCAAGTGGTAGAGTGTCATCCTTGAGCAAAAGAAACCCAGGGACAGCGCCTAGATGCTGAGTTCAAGCCCTAGGACTGGCAATAAAATAAAATAAATGAGTGATTGTGTGATTTTGTGTTTTACCTGTGTGAGCTTCCCCGGGGAGAAGCAGCATGCCCTGCCCAGCTTTCTTCTCTGTGTATTTTGTTTTCATCCTACTTTCTTTTCATTGTGAAGCTCCTAATTTCCGGATGGAGCCAGTGTCAGCTCTGGGCATTCTCTCCCTGGTCCTCAACATCATGTGCGCTGCTTTGAACCTCATCCGAGGAGTGCACCTTGCTGAGCATGCCCTGCAGGTAAACCCTCCTCCAGAAGGATTTTACATTATTATTATTATTATTGTGTGTGTTGGTAGCAGGGCTTAAACTCAGGACTGTGATATTGGCTGGTGTACTACCACCTGACTCACACCTCCTGCCCTGCTTTTTGCTGGTTAATTGGTGATTGATTCTCAGACTTTTTTGGGGGGAGGGTGGGGCGGGATCAGGCCCAGCTGGCTGTGAACTCAGCTCCTCAAATCTCAACCTCCTGAGTAGTTAGGGTTATGGACTTAAAGCCACCAGCACCTGGCTCAAGAGAAAGTTTTTAATTGGCTGGCAATTAGCTTTTTAGAATTATAATTTACAGGCCAAGACTTTGGTATATACATATATATCTGAATATTTCAGGCCAGTGGGTCAAAAATAGTTTTTGATGTACATATTAATATATTAATTATATATAACTAATATATGTTAAATATAGTAAGCATGTGTTTAACATATGAATGTGTGTATATATATATATATATATATATGTAGTTATTTGGTGGTTTTTTGGGTTTGTTTTTATTTTCTCACCAGTCCTAGGTCTTGAACTCAGGGCCTGGGCCTTGTCTACCTTAATGTTTTCTCTCAAGGTTGATGCTCTGGCATTTAAGCCACCGCTCCACGTCCAGCTTTTTCTTGGTGGTCCATTGGAGATCAGTCTCTCACAGCCTCTCCTCTCTGGGCTGGCTTTGAACCACAGTCCTCCAGCTCTCAGCCTCCCTGAGCAGCTGGGGCCAAGCCCATCCCATCCCCTCATCTATCCTGATCTTGCTTGTTCTGGTTCTAGGTCACCCTGGAGGAGATTGGACATATCCTAGCTTTCCTCATTCCTTTCGCAGCCTGCGCTTTCCAGGTGGGTAAAGCCACTCCATGCCAGGGGGTTCTGCTTTAGTGACCCACGGAGCCTTATCCAGGCGGGCTCCCCTAGCACCTGATTTGCACGCATGTCTCTTGCTTTTTGTTTGTTTGTTTTGCTTTCTCTTCCCCTTTCAGTGTTACTTGTACCTGGTCTACAGCCCTGCCAGGAGGGCGAAGGCTGCCCTGTTGCTTCTCTCCATCTGCCTGGGCAACGCGTACCTGCACGGGCTGCGGAACCTGTGGCAGATTCTGTTCCACGTGGGGGTGGCTGTTCTGTCCTCCCACCAAATCCTCAGCCGGCGGCCACGGAGCGCAAGGGCTGACTGTGGGGTGTGAGAGTGGCCAGAGGGCTCCCTTCCCATGCACCCCCCCCAAAAAATAAGAAAATTGGGGGGTGATGGATTGGTTACAGGTTCAAGAAGGAAATGCCAACATGGCAGGCTCTGGTTCTGTGACGAAATCTGGGGCCTCCAGCAGGAGGCTGCAACCATGGCTCAGTGGTGGAGTGCTTGCCTAGCATGCACGGAGCCCTGGGTTCGAGTCCTCAGTACCACATACACAGAAAAAGCCAGAAGTGGCTCTGTGGTTCAAGTGGTAGAGCGCCAGCCTTGAGCACAAAGAAAGCTCAGGTCCTGAGTTCATGTCCCAGGTCTGGGACACACGCACACACACACACACGTAACAGGGTGAATCAGAAACTTAACGACGAATAATAGGATCCATGCATAGAAGCAAGATCAATTTTGTTTACGTTGTCGTTTCGATAACTCAGCTTCCATATACCCTTAAGAACATTTTACTGTGTTTTGGCTCCACGTTGGACTCATTGGAGAAAGAAGATGAAAGAATCAAGATCGGATCCCGGCCACAACTTCCTGACGGTGGCAAAAGAGAGATTGTGCACTGACCAGAAAACACCTGTACTTATGGTAGGGCTTGTAGAAGAATGTTGCATTCGTTCTGATTGGGTCGATTTTCAATTTTCATTTTGTTTTGTAAACCGACTGGGTAACCAAGTCCTCACTGCATCCTACAGTTTGCAAGCAGGCGTAGAAAGGAGAGTTCCATGGGACGCCACAGAATGGGGGCTCAGAGGGTGGCTTTCAGGAATATTTCCAGAAATGCAGGGAGAGGATTTGAAAGGACATTCCAGACTCAGCCACACGAGGGCGCTGTCGCAGCAGCTGTCACCTGCTGTTAACTCCAGCCGTAATGTTCAAGAGCTTCTAATGAGTTTAATCAATCACACCAAGGAACTCCTTTAAAAAAAAAGAAGAAGAAAGAAAAGAACAGACTTATATAAGTAACTTTCTAAAGCTTTATAAAGACCTAATTGACACGTGCTCTGAGAAGGGACTTGCTTTCATTTTATATAATCTATTAAAAGGCTCCCGCCTTGTCAATCTAGCTACTCAGGAGGCTGAGATCTGGAGGCTCACAGTTCAAAGCCAGCCTATGTAGGAAAGTCCATGAGGCTCTGATCTCCAGTGAACCACCAGAAAACCAGAAATGGTGCTGTGTCTTGAATGAGAGAGTTTAGGGAGAGCATCCAGGCCCTGAGTTTGAGCCCTTGAACGGGCAACAAAATAACCTAGGCACAATTATACGGGATATTTTGGGTTAAATGATAGGGTTTGATAAGTAACAAGAGATCCTGTTTTGATGGGGTGTGTGTGTGTGTGTGTGTGTTGGGTTGGCCTGTTGTAGGACTTGAACTCAAGGCTTGAGCACTGTCCTTGAGCTTTTATTTTTTTTTTCCTCAACACTGGCACTTCACCTCTTGAGCCACAAATCCACTTCCATATTTTTGGTGATTTCTTAGAGATAAAAAGTCTCACAGAGGGCCAGAAGTGTGGCTTAGTGGTAGAGTGCTTGCCTAGCATGCCCTGAGTTCGATTCCCTGGTACCACATACACAGAAAAATCAAAAGTGGTGCTGAGGCTCAAGTGGTAGAGCTCTAGCCTTGAGAAAGTCCAAGGACAGTGCTCAGGCCCTGAGCTCAAAACCAGAACTGGCAAAAAAAAAAAAAAAGTCTTAGGGACTTAACTGCCCCGGCTGGCTTTGAACCTGGACCCTCCAGATCTCAGCCTCCTGAGTAGCCAGAATGACAGGCGTGAGCCACCGGCACCCTGCTCCATGTTAGTTTAAGAGAATTGCTTGATATTTGATTATCGGATCCAGTTACCTACATTATCATCTTGGAGGGGGCGGGGTGGGGGAATCCAGTTTCTGTGACTCAAAACTGTGCTGGGAAAACGTTGCCATAGTAACTCGATTTCCCTAGAATAGAATTTTCTATTTTGAACCAAATATAAACAATCTGGAGGGAAAAGTCAACCAGCAGCTCCAATGTAAACGTCAGTGTCGTCCCTGCGCTGATTTCACACCCGCTCATTTTCTGCCCATCCATCAAGGTCAGTCTTCCTCACAGCATTCTGAAAGACATAGAAAAAGGAAAGAAGAAAAAAGAAAGAGAAAGGGCCGGGAGTTTGGCCTAGGGGTTAAAGTGCTTGCCTAGCATGCATGAAGACCCGGGTTCGATTCCTCTGTACCACATACATAGAAAAAAGCCAGAAGTGGTGCTGAGGCTCAAGTGGTAGAGCTCTAGCCTTGAGAAAGTCCAAGGACAGTGCTCAGGCCCTGAGCTCAAGCCCAGGACTGGCAAAAAAAAAGAAAGAGAAACTAGCTGCGGCGGGAAGGATCATGGGAAGGATTATAGCAGCTCACACCTGTCAGAGGCTGGGGCCGGAGGATCGAGGTTCGAGGCCAGCTCAGACAGGAAGATCCATGAGACTTTTTTTTTTTAAATCTCCAAGGAACCACCCAAAAGTCAAAGTGGAGCTGTGGTTCAAGTGGTCGAGCACCAGCCTTGAGTGAAAAAGCTAAGGGACAGTACCTAGGCCCTGAGTTCAAGTCCTAGGACCAGCACAAAGAAAATAAGTTGGAGGCTGAAGTTAGCCAGGGCAAAACTTTTTTAACATGTTCACCTGGAAGCTCGGCCTGCCCTATGTCATGTGCTTTTTAATTTCTTCTCCCAACCTGGGAAGTGGGATTCTCACAAACCCCATGTGTAATAGGCCTCGCATTGTACAGCTAATTTATATACTGTGTATATTACATAAATTAAACGGAACCTCCCCAGAAGCAGGAGGGGAATAAATCGCAAGGGGATTTGTTAATGTGCGGCGTGTTTTCTGTGTCTGTGTCTGTGTGTGTGTGTGTGTGTGTGTGTGTGTGTGTGTGTGTGTGCCAATAATTCCGGGTTTGTGGGGGGCATACTGGGGTGCCTGGTGGCTCATGCCTGTCATCAGCAACTCAGGAGGCTGAGATCTGGAGGATCGAGGTCCAAGGCCAGGCCCCCCTCAATGGTGAACTACCCAAAAGCCGGACGTGAGTTGTGGTTCAAGTGGTGGAGTGTAAGAAAACGCTCAGTGGACAGTGCACAGGCCTTTTCACCCCCAAATATAGCCGGATCCCTGAGTCTGAATCTAGGAGACCCTAAAGATGGTTTGAAGTTGGAATGACTGGGCCCCATCTTCTGAGATTTCTCCTCCTCCCCCCCCCCCCCCCCCCCCGCAGCTCCTCCATCCCCAGAGATGGGAGCCCGGGTCAGAGGTGGTAACATGACATTCCAGTGACCTCGCTCACAGTCAAGGTAGTGAGTCCACCAGCCGCAGAGGTGTGCGAGCCCAGGACCAGGTGAGTGGGAGAGGTGAGGGGGGCTGAGCTGCTGTCCCCCTTGAAGACATCACCTTGTCACCATAACTGGTAGCCCAGGGGGACATTTTTATTCTAATGTCTCAGGGTGACAGGCCAGCCCAGCCACAGGAAACAAACAGTGCCAGCTCCCGGTTTATAGTGTAAATATTAGTCTTTGGTCCAAAGCTGCCTGTTCTTTGTCACTTGGCACCGAGGACATTGAATTTGAGGGGTTGGGGGTGGTCAATAACTTATTTATTTTTTTTTAATTTTAATGCCTGTCACTTGAACTCAACTGTCCCCTTTAGCTTTATTATTATCCATTTGGTCATTTTCAAAGCTGGTGCTTTCCCACTTGAGCCACACACCTGTCTACCTTTTTTTTTTTCTGGTTCCTTGGAGATTTTTTGTGTCTCCATGGAATTTTTTTTTTTCCCCTGCCTCCTCCCCTCCTTCACCCTGGCCCAGGCTGGCTTTGAACCCTTGTCCTCAGGGTTCACCCAAAGAAGGTGGACAAAAAAACAAACAGCTCCATCAGCAGGGTTAATACGTTTTAATGAGATAATTCGTTTAAAAAATAAAAGTTCTAAAATAACATGGATTTACCCATGGATGGAAGGTCAGCCAGGGGATTGGATGGTCGGGGTGTTCATCTCTTCAGCGCGCTCAGCCATTGGTCAGTTTACGGCTGGAAGGCGGGGCTTAGAGGATGTGGTTCATTTAATAACCTGTCTGGAAGAGTTGCCTGGCCCAGGGTCCCTTCTGCGTCCCCTCCCCCTCCCTCCTTTCCTTTTCTGTTCTTCCTCCCTCCCTTCTTTCTTTTCCTTTCTCTTTGCCTGTGTGTGCTCCCTTCCTTTCCTCCCATCGTCTCAGTGATCCTCTTTCCCTTTTTCTTCTCTCCCTTTCTCTTCTTTCCCTCCTTTTCTTCCTTCCTTTTTTCCCCCTTGCTTGCTTTCCTTCTTCCTTTTCTCTCTTCCTTTCCTTCCTGATTTCTTTCCTCCTTCCTTTTCCTGCATTTATTTCTTCCCTCTTTCCATCCCTTTTTTTTTCCCCTCTGAAAACTTACTCTTTCCATGTATCCCTTTCTTCCTTTTCTGCTTTCTCTTTCCTTTCGAACCTCCCTCCCTGTTCTCTCTCCTGCCTGGAGGCCACCAACTTTCTTGCCCCCCCCCTTTTCCCATCCCTGATCCCCAAAACTCCTCACCACAGGCCCCGCATGAGGCATCAGAGCCCACGGCCCCTGGAATCCATCCACGAACCTGACTTTCCCACTTACACTGTTTCCCCCCAACCCTGACATTTTATCACAGCAATGCTGGGGGAGCCAAAACAGAACCCCAATAACAAGGCTGACCTCTCTGAATCCTCTGGCTTTGGGTGACCTGTGTGACACTGAGTTATTACCAACCTGGCCTCTTGCCCTTTCTCTTCCTCTCCATGGCCTGCTGGGGCCACCATTCCTCTGGCTGAGAGGCCCCTGTGTGTCCAAGGCCAGTGACTCCTGGCTATAAATAATCCACTGTCCCTGTCCCTAAGCTGGGTGCTTAACTGTCACCAGCTGTGTCGCCCTCCCCATCTCCCCAGGGAAATGGGACTAGTTCCCGTTCCCACGTGGGAGATAACCCCCCCCTCCTTGGCTGAGCAGTGGAAAGGACTCCTGCTCTCTGCTCCATCCAGACCCCTCTCTCCCCTTCCCCCTCCCTCCTGGGGCATCTGCTTGGATTCCATCACTCTTAAGTCCTCTCTCTCTCTCCCCCCGCCATGGCTTACCACCTGTCTGCCCAGCTCTCCTAAGGAGGCTGAGATCTGGAGGGTCTTGGTTCTAAGGCCAGCCTGCCCCAGGGGGTGGGGAGGTAGGAGACATCCCTGAGCCTCTTCATCTGCCAGGAAACCGGAAGTGGCGCCATCTTGTAGGACTCCAGGTGGTAGAGCTTTTGAGTGGAATCACAAAGCTAAGGGATGGCATACAGGTGGCGCTGCTTCTGTTGGCTGGGTATTTTTTTTGGGGGGGGGGCTGGAGTTTCAGGATCTATGCCCTGAGCTTTATCTTGGGGTTACAGTGGGGTTTGGAGGCTCCCCTCCAGGCCTCACCTCCCCACCCCACCACTGGATCTCATTCTGAAAGCCCTTCAGGAGAAAGACCCTACCTGCTG
This sequence comes from Megascapheus bottae, assembly GCF_031878675.1. Lineage (NCBI taxonomy): Eukaryota > Metazoa > Chordata > Mammalia > Rodentia > Geomyidae > Megascapheus > Megascapheus bottae. The sequence goes on along the minus strand of NC_143540.1, from coordinate 9,197,303 downwards.
GCTTCTTCCTATGGGTGGCGTTGAACCCTCCCTTAAAACCAGCCCGATTACTGTTCTGGAAGCATCCACAAAGAGGAGGTGGAGATGAGCTGGGAGAAAAGCCCCGTTTCTGGACATGGCCTAAGCTCATGGCCGTTCTGAGCCTGGGGTGTCCTGTCTTGGGTTCATTCTTGCTCAAGAACCCCAGCTTTTCCCCATGGCTGAATTGCATTGTCTCCGCCTTTACCTCCTGTCACTTAGCTGAGCAAAACCCCTCCATCTCTGATCTCTACCTTTATTTTTATTATTATTTTTTTCTTTTTGGTCCATCGTGGGACTTGAACTCACTGTCTCTGAGCTCTTCTATTTTAGTTTGCTCAAGGCTGGCGTTCTACCATGTTGAGCCACAGTTCTGCTTGCAGTTCTCTGGGTGGGGTGAGGGGTTTATTGGAGATGAGAGTCTCATGGACTTTCCTGCCCAGGATGGCTTCAATCCATGAGCCTCCAGATCTCAACCTCCCTGAGTAGCTGGGATGACAGGCGTGAGCCACCAGTGCCCAGTCTCTCTGCCTTACCCCAAAGCCATGACACATGACCCATAGGACGGGGGGAACTGGATGCTTAGACACAGGGGGCTTCTCTTGGCGTTCGCATTCACTTAGAACACAGGACCCCTTGTTGTTTGTTGATTGACTCTAGGACGGTAGGACACACCCGAGCTGGTAGGGCACAGCTTTGGAGAAGAATGGCAGGCAGATGAGAACTATTGTGAGTCCCTTTCTGCTCTCTTTGGGCTAGCCTCGTATCCACCTGTCCTCTGCCAAACCAGACAAGATAACAAGTTTGTTAAATTGGATTCCACCCCCCCAAAAAAAAAAAAACCCTGTCACCCTAGCTGCTCAGGAGGCTGAGATCTGAGGATGGCGGTTCGAGGCCAGCCCCAGGCAGGGAAAATCGGGGCGGCTCTTTCTTCTTGGGTGAACCCAGAAGTGGAGCTGTGGTTCAAAGTGGGAGGGCATTGGGCCTCGCATAACGACAGCAGCAGCTCCGGGACAGCGCCCAGGCCGGTGAGTTCGAGCCCCAGGACCGGGCAGAACAAAATAAAAGGAGATATAGCTGGAGATGGTGGTTGGCAGGGTCGAGGTCCTGGTTCCAAGCCGAAGGGGGAGGCGTTGGTGGGCCTTCAGCAGTGCGCGGGACTCCCTGGAAGCAGGGAGCTGGGAGGGGGGGCCTGGGGGGCTCGGTGGATGCAAAATAATAATACTATAATAATAATAGTAATAATAAAAAGTTATTGCTATGTCTATTGCAGTCCTGAGGGGGAAGCAGCCACCCACCAGGGTGAACGGAAGGTCCGAGAACATTCCCACCACCAGCTACCTGGATGCGAAACCATCCCGAAACAACAGACATCACCTTCTCGGCAAGGATACCGAAAGATAAAAAATAAAATAAAATGATAGCACAACAAGTAATCCAAGAGTTCCAGTCTCGAGTCCGATCCTTCGTAAGGCCGCGCGGAGGAGGAAGGCACCGGGCGAGGAGGCGATGGCGGCGGGCCGGGCCGAGGCCTCTGAGTCCTGGGCTTGTAATATTCCACCCGCACAGCCAGGCTTCGCGCCGGCGGCCGGAGGTAGCGGAGGAGCCCGGGCCTGGCGGGGCCTGGCGGGGCCTGGCGGGGCCCGGCGGGCGAAGGAGCAGCTGGGATCTGCAGTGATGATGTCTAGGCGTTCCGCCAGTCCAGGAGACTGCTTTCCTCTGATTGGTCGGAAGTTACTGGGAGGTGGGCGGAGTCAGTGGTGGGATGCAGATTCCACGCTCATGATTGGCCATGGGGGCCCTTTGGAGGCGGGGTCTGAAGACACTTCCAAGCTGCAGTCCTGAGTCTAGGTGATTGCTTTCCTCTGATTGGTCGGAAGTTATAGAGGTGGGGGGAAGTGGGCGGAGTCAACGGCGGTATGCAGATTTCGCACTTGTGATTGGCCGAGGGTCCTCCGGAGGCGGGGCATGAGGAGAGGCGCAAGGTGCAGCCCTCTGAGTCTAGGCACTGCCTTCCTCCGATTGGTCGGAAGTCACTGGGAGATGGGCGGAGTCCAGAGGGGGGGGGGGGTGGCGTATGCAGATTCCACGCTTGTGATTGGCCGAGGGGCTCTTCGGGGGCGGGGTCTGAGCAGTCCAGCTTGCATAGGAGAGTTCCGGACGGGAGGGCGGCTCAGACCAGGGAGGCCTCGGCCTGGAAGCTGGAGCAGCGCCGCGCGCTGGGGCTGACCCGGGTCAGCATGGACACCTGCGTGCTGCTCGTGGCGCCGCTGCCGCCGCCCCAGGGCGGCTGGTGCTTGGGGTGCCACCCCAGCAGGCCCCGCAGGCGCCAGCGCCTCCACTTCCGCCGCAGCTCCGCCTGCACCTGGGGGGTGTGTGGGGGGGGGCGACCGAGATCCGCTGCTCCGGGGCTCCCTTTGGGGAGGCCTGAGTCCGGAGACCCCCCCACCCCACCCCACGCTGCCATGCGGGGTGCGTGTGGAGGGGAGTCCCAGGGTCTGGGGGTGGGGGGGATGAACTTACCTCACCATTGAGGAAGCAGTAGAGAATGGCGACCACAAAACCCTGTGGGGGGGAACAGACAGGAGAGGTTGCACACACAGACCCCCCCACCCCGCACCCTGACTTTCCCCTCCCCCCCATCTCTTCTTCACACACTCCCTGTCTGACTCTAGTTAAGGAAAGGGCTGAGCACCGATGCCTATAACTTCCTTTTTTTTTAATTTTTGCCAGTCCCGGGGCTTGAACTCAGGGCCTGGGCACTGCCCTTGAGCTTCTTTTTCTCTACCCCTGGAGCCACAGCACCACTTCCAGCTTTGTCTGTGTCTGTGGTACCAAGGACTCGAACCCAGAGCTTCGTGCATGCTAGGCGAGCACTCTACCACTAGGCCACGCTCTCAGCCCTAGATGCTTAAAACTTGCAACGGTGGGAAAGGCTGGGAATTAGCAACGACAGACTGGAGGTTCGAGGTCAAGGCTGGCTGCTACAGGGCCCTCACGACAGCAGCATCAGTCCGTCCACGGCCTGTACCTGGAAAGACCCCACGACCAGCTCGAAGACCATCTTCACTTCTGCTTTGAAGTTGTCGGGGAAGAAAGCAAACATGATGTAATGGGCTCCAAACAGGGGAATCAGTAAGAGAGTGGATTTTGCCAGTCTCCTAAGAAGGAAGGAGTGAACAGTGAGTATGGGGGTCCCCTGATGGGGACCCCGGGGCGGGGTCGGAGGAGAAGACAAGGGGGTAGCTGGGGGAGGGAGAAGTCATTCAAAATGCCTGAAAGGATCAACACAAACACACACACACACACACACCCCAAGACCACCTGCCACCAGTGGCTCTCGCCTGTTATTCCAACTACTCAGGAGGCTGAGATCTGAGGATCATGATTTGAAACCAGTCTAGGGCAGGAAAGTCCCTGAGACTCTTGTCTCCAATGAACCGTCACAAAGCTAGGATGGAGGTGCAGCTTAAGTGGTAGAGTACCAGCCTTGAGAAAAAAAAAAGCTAAGGAAGCTGGGAAGGTGGCTGAGTGGGAGAGTGCTTGCCTAGCATGCAGGAAGGCCTGGGTTCGATTCCTCAGCACTACAGACACAGAAAAAAGCAGAAGTGCAGCACTGTGGCTCAAGTGGTAGAGTGTTAGCCTTGAGCAAAAAGAACAGTGCCCAGGCCTTGAGTTCAAACCCCAAGACTGGCCAAAACACTAAGGAACAGCAAGCACTGAGGAGTCAAACTCCAGGACTGGGACACACACACACACAATGGTCAGAATGTATATGAGGAGATAACCTAAAGCAAAAATGACTAGAAGTATGGCTCAAATGGTAGAGCACCTGACTAATATACAGTCCTGAATTCAAGCTCCAATACTGTTTCTAATTATTATTATTATTATTTAATCAAATATTTTTCTTCCAGTCCTGAGGCTTGAACTCAGGGACTTGGCACCACCTCATTTTTTTTTTCTCTCAAGGCTCAAAGCTAACACAGTACCACTTGTGATGTTTCTCTTTCTCAGTGCTTCATTGGAGATGAGAGTCTGCCTTGGGCTGGCTTTGAACCTCGATCCTCCCTATCTCAGCCTGAGCAGCTTGGGATAACAGGTATGAGCCATCAGTGTCCAGCTGCCGTAGCTTCTTTCTTAGACACGCTGAGATCGGTGGCCCAACTAGAGTTGGATTGGAATTTCTGGTTGATTCCGTGGCCTTCTTTGGGGGAGAGGTTGATTTGGGGGAGTGAGGAGAGGTTCCCCCCCCCAAAATCTCTGCCTTTGAGAATCCAGAGTTTCAGACAGATGCCCTGGCTGGGAATAACCCATCCCTTCCCCAGCATGGCTCTCCCGTAACATTCTCAGCTCTCCCTGGCCCTCAAAACCCATCCCACGTCCCCCCCCCCGCCCCGCCCCAAGTTCCCCAAAGGACAGGCTGGCAGATGGAGGCTTTTTTTTTTTTTAAGACAAAGACAAGAAAAAAATGTGTGTGGGGGGGGGAAATGGAGTGGACAGATCATCTTTAGCTCCTGCCACCTCTGCTGGATCAAACCAGGACCTGGCTGTGACTGGGTTTCACTGAGCCATGGGTGATTTGGAGGAGGGGGCGGGGCCCACAAAGCCCCACCCAGGAACAAGAAAAAGTTGGTGAGCTGTCTACCTTGTCCTGTTGCCCCCCCCCCCACACTGCTTTTTCTCCATCTTTACAGGAAAGAGAGAGTCCTGCCTACACACACAGCAGGCAGGCAGGCTGGTGGAAGAGGGGAACAACAACCAACAAACCCCCAAACCTGTCACACCACAAATGGGAATCTGAAATCTCATCAGGAAGACTCACACCACTCCAAAATAGAACCCGAGATCCGGCAGCTCGTGACATCGTGGAGGGAAATCTTGGATCCCTCACCTAGACTTTCCTTCCCCCCCCCTCCACCCACCCACCCACAAAGAGAAAGGCAGCAGGGAGAACTGTTCGAGAAAACATTCCACCCAGCAGAAGAGTCCCTGGTAAGATTGCTGAATTGTAGCCTGTCCTCCCCCCCCCTTACACCCCGTGTTTAGAGGTTCATGGGCAGGTTCCCATTTGTGGACACCTTCTAGAATCTTCATTCCTGTTTCTATATTATTATTATTAGCATTAGCATCATTTCCAGTTCTGGGACTTGAACTGAGGGCCTGGGCCCGAGCTCTTCAGCTCAAAGCTGGTACTCTACCACGTTGAGCCACAGTGCCATTTCTGGTTTTCTGGTGGTTTATTGGCGATAAGAGTCTCAGGGATTTGTGTGCCTAGGCTGGCTTCGAACCGTGATCCTCAGATCTCAGCCTCCCGAGTAGCTGAGAGGACAGCTGGTTCCCACAGATCATTTCTGACCCCTTTTAAGTTCCCTGGCCATGGCCCTGAGAGGATGATGGGTGAGTGGAGGACTAGGGGGTGGGGATGGAGTTTTGGGGGGGCCCTGGGGGAGGAAGGAACAAGACATGGGGTGATGCTCACGAATACGGGTTGCTGTCGTTCTTTCCGATATCGGGGGGCCGCAGCTTCTGAACCAGGATGCGTATGATGCAGACAAACAGGATAAAATTCACCTAGTGGGTGGATGAGGAGGAGGAGTCCCCCCCAAAAAAATGGGCACTCAGAGGAGGGGATATTGGGGTGTCTAGTCCCCCGCTGCTAATGGCATTACTTTTTTTTTTTCTGGTCAGCCCTGGGACTCGAACTCAGGACCTGGGTGCTGTTCTTTCTTTGTGTTCAAGGCTGGCACTCTATCACTTGAGCCACAACGCCATTTCCAGTTGTTGAGTGGCTCATTGGAGATAAGAGTCTCAGTGACTTCCGTGCCCGGGGGCTGGCTTTGAACCATGATCCTCAGACCTCAGCCTCTTGAGTTTCTGGGAGAACAGATGTGAGCCACTGGCATTCCAAGATGAAGCCCCCTTGTCCTCCCCGGAGGCCTGTGGGAACTCTGTGGACGCTGAGCTTAGCTGCTGACCTATAGTCCAGGCCTCAGTTTCCCTCCCCTCACTCCCTCCATGTCCAAATGGCTGGAGGAGGAAAAAAAAACGTACCAAGATAGACGTGAGGATGGGTGCTTTGATAATCCACCAGAGGGAGGAATTAATAGTGTCCCAGCACCTGCACGGAGTGGGGGTACAGAGCCAGTGAGGGGACCCTCAGTCCTCCCCCACCCCCAATCTCACAGCTTGGTCCCCAACTGGTAAAATTGGGTTTTCAAATACGACCATCCGGTCCAGTATGTTGTCTGTATGGGGGGGGGGGGCATTATTTCCTTATCCCGGGATGGTATGGGGGGGACAGGAAGTGGTGTGACACACACCCATAGATGGTGGACGTGGGGACAGGAAGCAGGGTGACACTCACCCATGGTCCTCAAAGTGGATTCTGACGATGGTCCAGATTAAGATGAAAGTACTGGGGGCTCCTGTCAGGGCCAAATGGAGGAGGGTGGGGGGGGGGGACAGGAAAACAGGGGAAAGAAAAGGGAGGGACAGAAGAGAGAGAAGGAAGGGGAGGGGAAGGAGGAGGCTTAGCCAGGCCTGACATCCTAGCTGCTCAGAAGGCTGAGATCTGAGCATGGAGGTTCAAGGGGTAGAGCACCAGCCCTGAGCACAAGAAGAGACTCAGGGACAGCGCCCGGGTCCTGAGTTCGAATCCCACAACGGACGAACCAAGAGAAAGGAGAAAGAAAGAAAAAAGATGGCGGGCTGAACCATTCCCCCCTCCCCTGGGGGGGATGGGAAGGGGGTCCCCCTCACCCTGCCGTACCCCAGCCGATGACTATGTACCCCCAGAAGTACTTCCGCTCGGAGAAGAATGACACGGCAAGCAGGGTGTGCAGATAGAGGCCTTCCACCAACAGCCAGAAGAAGTTGGCCATGACACAGTACTGGAAGAAGACCACAGCCGCCTTGCATCCCACCTGGGGGAAGAAGAGTCTTCCTGAGGGGTGGAACTCAGGGCTCCCTGGCTGGCGCTCTCCCACTTGAGCCACACCTCCGCTTCTGATTTTTTTTTTTTGAGATGAAAAGAGCCTCACAGGCTTTTCTGCCGCTGGTCGGCTTTGAAAGTGGATCCTCTGGATCTCAGCTTTCTGAGTAGCAAGAGGGAAAGGCCTTGCGCCACCTGGGGCTTTCTTTGAAGCCCTTTTAGACCCCTCTGCCCCCTTCTAGAATAAAGCATCTGATGTGTCAGATCCAAGCTATGTGCCTCTCTGAGTCAGGGCTCTGTGCCACCTCCACCAGGAAGCCGTCTGGCTCCTTTCACCCCGCTCTCCCCCACACCCCTTCCTTCCTGTGTCCCAACACTAAAGCCAGAAGTGAAATCGTGACTCAAGTAAGTCGGAGCACTAAGCCTTGAGCTCAGGAGACAGAAGGCCTAGGTCCTGAGTTCAAGTCCTAGGACTGTCACCAACCTCCCTCCCCACCCCAGGCCAAACAAATGCAGATAATGAGAGAGGAAATACAGGAGGTGACCAAGGGGGGGGGCGTGGATTCTCACCGAGCCCTGAGAACAATGCTCGACCTCCCCACTGTGGAAGAGAGCCAGGTCTTTGATGAACACAGCGGTGGCTCTCAGGATGAAGGACATAAAGAGGTGCATGTGAATATAATTGCGGGTGCAGTGGAGTTTCCTGTGTTGGGGTGATGGGGTGGGGGGGGGAGAGGGAGGAGGTGGATTTGAAGACATCTGAAAGCAGCTTAAGTCCCACCCCCCTCACCCACCCAGCCAGTCAGGACTCAGGACAGGGAGGCGTGGTGGCCCCTCCCTCTGGATCTCCTAACCTGGCTTCCTTTGGGGGGAGGGGACCAAGGAGGGGGGGCTGAGGGGTGATGATACTCACCTGAACAATGTCAAAATTGCCATGGCCACCAGAAGGGTGGCCAGGGACAGGCTGTAGCCAATAGTGTAGCCAGTTTTCACCGAGTTGTAGAACATAGTTTGTTGCTGCTGGAGAGAGGGGAGGTGAAGGTGGGTGAGTGGGTGGGTGTTGGGTGGGTTGGGTTCTGGGGGATATAGTATGGCTGTCTCTACCGCCATCGAACGCCTGCTCAGATAAAACAGGAATGTGGGGCCACAGCTCTGTCCCTGAGCTTTTTCTCTCGCTCCAGGCTGGTGTTCTACCAGTTGAACCACGGCTCCACTTGGGGCTTTTTGCTGGTCCCCTTGGAGATCAGAGTCTCCTGGGCTTCCCTTTTATCCCGGCTGGCTTCCCACTGTGATCCGCAGATCTCAGCCTCCTGAGTAGCTAGGATGAGCCACTGGTGTCTGGCTTAAAAAAAGGAAAAATCACCTATGCTTGATTCCTGGTGTGAGTTTGAGAGCATGGGGTCTCTGCTGGTCTTTGTTTGCAGTGTGTCCTTGGGTACCTGAGGCTGAGTCCTTAGGAAAATCTGGACCCTTGGCTCCTCTTAACAGGGGGAGTGGGTTGGGCTGGGAGATGTGGCCTAGTGGTAGAGTGCTCGCCTCGCATGCAGGAAGACCTGGGTTCGACTCCCTCAGCATCACATACACAGAGAAGAGCTGGAAATGGTGCTGAGGCTCCAGTGGTAGAGTGTTAGCCTTGAGAAAGCCCAAGGACAGTGCTCAGGCCCTGAGTTCAAGGCCCAGGACTGGGAAAAAGAACAACAACTCGTGGGCAGTGGGGTGATGAGCGCTTCCTGTGTCTACTGTGAGGAACTGGGGGTGCGGCTGTGGCGTCCAGCTGCTCTGGGTGGTGGGTGAACCCCTCTGTGAAGGGCCCGGCCTCCAGGGGGAATGGGGCCTGTTAGCCCAGCTACACTGGAGGCTGCGATCCTGAGGATGGCGGTTCGAGGCCAGCCTGGGGCAATGGAATCACCAGGAAATCAGAAGTGGGGCCATATCTCCAGGGCTGTCAGGGGGCCCAGGCCCACCCCCCTGACCACAGCACGACTCCTCCATGGCGGAGGGGGGGCCCCCCCACCCCACCTCCTCCAGACTGGCTGCTTTGTCGTCTAAGCCGCAGGCCAGCGGGTAAGGGCCGGGCTCCAGCTGCGTCCAGCCTCCGTCCGTGCAGCTGCGGCTCACGTTGCGACCTGAGTGGAGGCAGGGAGGACAGAAAGACGAGGCTGAGGTGGAGGCCGGAAGTAGGCCTCCGATGGCGTCCTGCGCATGCGCCAGGCAGGGGCCCGGGCCCCCCCCCCCAGCTCTGTACTGCGCCTGCGCCAGGCAGGTGCCCAGCTCTATACCACGCATGCGCATGCGTCAGGCAGCGGTAATCCTGGCTTTCGGTGGTACCAGCTCTGTGCTGCGCATGCGCTCTGCATGGGCACCATGGCTTTGGGTGTTCCTAGTTCTGTACCGCGCATGCGCCAGGCAGGTGCAGGGTGCGGGGGAAGCCGTGGCTTTGGATGATCTTAGCTCTGTACAGCGCATGTGCAGCTCAGATGACCCTTGGCTTTGGGTGTTACCGCGCATGCGCCAGGCAGACACCCCCATGGATGGGCCTCGCTCGGTACTGCGCATGTGCAGAGCAGGTGCCCCATGGCTCTGGGGGTTTCTATGGTGTCTGGACAGACCCAGTCTCCCCAGTGGGGCAGGAAGAGGCCCCTCTAGGGATGAACAGGTCCTGTCCCAGCTGGGGATGATATAAACTCCAATTCTTTTTTTTTTTTTAATTTTGTTTTTGGTTGTCATGGGGCTTGAACTCTGTCCCTGAGCTCTGCAGCTCAAGGCCACCGCCCTACCCTTGAGCCAAGCCCCACTTCCCATTTTCTAGAGGTACATTGGAGATCAGAGTCTCAGGTCCTTTTGTGCCCAGGTTGGCTTTGAACCTTGATCCTCAGATCTCGGCCTCCTGAGTAGCTGGGATGACAGGCGTGAGCCACCACGCCCAATTCTTTTTTTAATTTCTTTTTTCTTTTTTTTTTTTTTTGCCAGTCCTGGGCTTGAGCTCAGGGCCTGAGCACTGTCCTTGGACTTTCTCAAGGCCAGAGCTCTACCACTTGAGCCTTAGCACCACTTCTGGCTTTTTTCTATATGTAGTATCGAGGAATCGAACCCGGGTCTTCATGCATGCTAGGCAAGCACTTTAACCACTAGGCCAAACTCCCGGCCCTATTCTTTCTATTTTTTTAAAAGTCTTTTGTTACTGGTCCTAAGGCTTGAACTCAGGGCCTGGACGCCATCATCAGAAGAGTCTCATGGCTGGGTGCTGGTGGCTCATGCCTGTATTCCTAGATAACTCAGGAGAGGCTGAGATCTGGAGGATGGCGGTTCAAAGCCAGCCCAGGGCAGAAAAGTCCATGAGCCTCTCGTCTCCAGTGAACCACCAAGAAAACAGAAAATGGCGCTGTGGCTCAGCATGGTAGAGCGCTAGCTTTGAGTGCAGAGTTGAGGGACAGCACTCAGGCCCTGAGTTCAAGTCCCAGGACCAACACACAGGAGAGAGAGAGAGAGAGAGAGAGAGAGAGAGAGACCCTTACAGGGAATGGAGGTGAAGGGAAGATAGCCACACACTGGCTTTATGGCATGATTTCTTCTGGGGTGACCTGTGTGTTTGACATGCCTCAGTGGGTGTGGGGTGCAGGGAGGGGGGCAGTTATGTAAAGGTGAAAGGTCACGTGTTTTCATGAGTCCTGCTCTCCCCCCGCAAAAATAGTGGGGGAACACAAAGACAAAGGTGACACGCGGGTGGAAAGCTGTAGGATGTAAAGTCTAGTGTATCCCAGAATTTCCAGGAGGGGGTGGTAGGGAGGGGAGAGGAAAGGGGGGAGGGGGAGGGGGAGGGGGGGAGGATCAAGGCCGCCTTTTCCTGTGTCATTTATAGACACAGAATAGAACAAGATGGGCCAAGGTTCCTTGCTCTGTCTCCATTTTCTCTCTTTCTCTCTGCCTCTAGGTCTCTGTGTGTCTCTGTCTCTCTCTGAGTCTGTCTGTCCCTCTATGAGTCTGACTCTCTGTCTGTCTGTCTCTCTGGGTCTCTCTGGCCCTCTGTGTGTCTCTCTCTGTGTCTGTCTCTCTCTTTCTCTGACTCTCTGTGCCTCCGTCTCTCTGTCCCCGTGTGTGTCTGTCTCTGTGTGTCTCTCTCTGTTTCTGTCTGTCTGTCTGGCTCTCTCTTTCACAGGGCCCCAAAGGTCACGTGGCCCAGATAGGGAAAGATGAAGCCAGCAGCATTCAAAGCAGGTGTGCGGGCTGAGGTTTAATCAAGTGCTCGTCCCTCAGTCATTTTATCAATGGCTGAGCAAATATTTAGTGACGCCTTTCCCACAGGGAAAGAGAATCAAAACCCTGGGTGCCCATCAAAGGCTTGTTACAGCCACCGCCTCCTCCTCCAGGCAGCCCTTCCCAGCACTCCACAATCTTCTCTCTCTATATAAATGTTTGGTTATTCCTGGGGCTTGAACTCCCGGCCCTGGGCGCTGTCCCTGAGCTTTTTTGTGCTCAAGGCTGGCGTTCTACCACTTGAGCCACAGCCCCACTGCTGATGGTTTATTGGTGGATCAGAGTTTCGGGGAAACTTTCCTGCTCGAGCTGGCCTCGAACCACGATCCTCCAGATCTCAGCCTCCAGTGCCTTCTCATTAGGCCGAGGCTCTTACCTTGAATTGGAGAGAAGAGTTTAAAGATGAGGGGGCAAGCCAAAACCACCGACTGCCCCCGAGGGGTGGCCGGCCAGCAGGTGAGGTTGTCCCACATCTTGCCACAGCCTGTGGATCGGAGGTAGAGAGACAGACAGACAGACACATGAGTCCCTCAAGTCAGTTCTGGGGTCTGCATCCCATTTTCTTCCTTCTCCTTCCAAGGTCCCGCCCTCCTTCCAAAGCCCCAGGCATTTGATAGGCAGGCACTGGGAATGACGGACAGTTGACTTGGATGGTCCTGTCCAATGACAAACAAGCTTCCATTCTACATACAAGAACTCAGAGTCCTGAGGACTTTCCGTCCCCAGGCTGGACTCCAACTGTGATCCTCTAGATCTCAGCCTCCTGAGTAGCTAGGATGACAGGCAAAAGTCCCTGGCACCCAGCTAGAAACACCTTTCTATTTTAATTTAATTATTTTTTTAAAAACAACCACGATCAAAGCCTAGGCTATGGTGATATACGAATCCCACACAGAGCCTTGGTTGTGTTCTGAACTTTCAGGAAGAGCTGTTCAAAGTTTGGGAAAAATTAAGTCGCCTACTGGTAGGCATGTGAGATCTGACTCAGGCATTCAGCCACCTGTCTGTGTGTGTGTGTGTGCGTGTGTGATTCAACGTTTACACCTCTCCCATTCCCAGCGTTTATATTTATAGATACAACCTTCAGACTCTAACTTCTTATCATGGAGTGCAATCACACCTGAACTTGTACCCAGCATTTTATTATCAATCACTTCCCATTTGTTTCTCCTTTACCTTACAAACACACCTAGTAAACACACCACATGAGGCCTTTGTATTTTGCCATTTGTGAGGGGGAAAAAAAAGACATTTGCAGGGCTGGGAGTCTGGCCTACTGGTAGAGTGCTTGCTTAGCATGCATGATGACCCGGGTTCGAGTCCTCTGTACCACGTACATAGAAAAAGCTGGAAGTGGTGCTGTGGCTCAAATGGTAGAGCTCTAGTCTTGAGAAAGTCCAAGGACAGCGCTCAGGCCCTGAGTTCAAGACCAGGAATAGCAAAAACAACAACAACAACAAAAAAGACATTTCCGTATTCAAATTTCACATTACAGAATTATTAGCAAGTAGGACTTTGTTTTTCCTCTGTGCCAGTCCTGAGTCTTGAACTCAGAACCTGGGCATGTGAGCTCAAATCTAATGCTCTACCACTTCAGCCACAGCACCACTTCCAGCTTTCTGCGGTGTGGTTCACTGGAAATAAGAGTCCCAAGGGTAATCCTCTTTGGGCTGGCTTCGAACCGCGATTCTCAGGTCTCAGCCTGAGATGACAGGCGTCAGATGTTATAGTTCTGAATAATCCTTCTTTCCTAAATGTGGCTTTTACGCCATGTTCAAAGGTCGAGGTTTTTCCCCACAACAGAACCCCTAAAAGCAGATGGATGGCAGCGTGGGTTGGGGTGGGGAATGAGAGAATTGGGGGGAAAGAAGAAAAAAACTCTATCCTAAAAACTACCAGTGAAACCGAGCACCAGAGCTCACGCCTCTCATCCCAGCTACTCAGGAGCCTGAGATCGGAAAGATCACGGTTCAAAGCCAGCCTGAGCAGGAAAGTCTGAGACTCATCTCCATTGAACCACCAGGAAAACCAGAAGTGCAGCCATGGTTCAAAATGATAGAGCACTAACTTTGAGTAGAAAAGCTCAAGGACAGAGCCCAGGCCCTAGAACGGACACACACTTAAGCAGTGGAAAAACAGGGCTGGAGGCATGGCTCAGCCTAACAAAATAACAAGTGCAAGGCTGTGTGAGTTCAAATCTCAGTACTACAATACGTTTTTTTTTTTTTTTTTTTTTTTTGCCAGTCCTGGGCTTGAGCTCAGGGCCTAAGCACTGTCCTTGGGTTTTTTCTCAAGGCTAGAGCTCTACCACTTGAGCCTCAGCACCACTTCCGGCTTTTTTCTATGTATGTGGTACCAAGGAATCGAACCCGGGTCTCCATGCATGCTAGGCAAGCACTTTAACCACTAGGCCAAACTCCCGGCCCCTACAATACATTTTTTTTTTAAAAAAGAAATAAATAAAAGATTTTTTTAAGAGCTGGTTCTAAAGAGATGTGCTCAGGTTTGGCACCAGCACTGGCATACCAGAACCACGTAGGCACTGTGTTTGCAACGGGCCGTGTGCAAAGCTGGCAGACAATCAGGGAAGTTCCTAGCTGTGTTTCCCTGAGGGTGGATAGTGATGGAATGTGGAATAAAGCCTGTGAGCTCAGCTGGTGCCCCCACCCTGAAGACAGCTCAGCCTGGAGGGCCTGACATGTACCCTTCAGAACTGGTGTTCTAGAACCTTCCCCTGAGGAGATGGGTGTCATTGCATGCCATAGATTGGTTCAGGGAAGACCTGATTCCCAGGCCAAGGTTAATGCCAGCCTTGGGCTAAGACCAGTCCAGCCCAGGTCCAAAGGTTGCCAAGAGAAAAAAAAATGGCACCCCCCCCACCTCCCCGACCCATGCCCACACACAACTGGGGAATAGTTTTGTGACTCTCAGGGCAGACGTGGGGTGGCAGGAATAGAAATCATCCGGGAGTGAGTAAGATACTTGGGTTCTGGCCAGGCACTGGTGGCTCACACCTGCCATTCCACTTATTTCAAGGAGGCTGAGATCCCGAAGATCCTGGTTCGAAGCCAGCCGTGGGCAGGAAAGTCTGTGAGACTCTGATCTCTAAGGAATCAGCAAAAAGCTGGAAGTGGAGCTGTGGCTCAAAGTGGTAGGGCATCAGCCTTGAGTAAAAATAAGCCCAGGGACAGTAGCGTCTAGGCCCTGAGTTCAAGCCCAATGACTGACTAAAAATAAAAACAGAACCAATGGAATGGTGAGAACCCGTATGGTTCTGTAGCCTGAGAATGATCTAGAAGGATACGCTGGGGCCTGTGACACCCCCTACCTCCAGGATCAAACACAACCAACACTCTCCATCCACATCTATTGTGTTCTTTTACAGGCGTGTGTGTGTGTGTGTGTGTGTGTGTGTGTGTGTGTAGTTCCTGGGGCTTGAACTCGGAACCTGGGCCACATTAAGCCACAGCTCTACTTTTGGTTTTCTGGAGGTTCCCTGGAGATGAGAGTCTCACGGACTTTCCTGCCCAGGCCTGGCTTTGAACCACGATCCTCAGATCTCAGTCTCCTGAGTAGCTGGGGTGACAGGCGTGAGCCACTGGCGCCTGGCTCAACCTCTACTTTTTAATGGATTCCCCCCAAAGACAGAATCGGCTCCCACACAGTTTTATTTTTCAGAACCCTAGTGAAGCATATTGTTTCCATCCATCCACCCCCAAAAGGCCCTGGGGTGGAGTGATGAGAATTTGGGGTGTATGTGTGAAGGAGGGGTGTCTGTTAACCTCTGTCTCTTTCCCCAAACCTTTCCCAGTTCCTGGCAATGTGGATTCTATTGAAGCTGGGTCGCCACGGAGCGAGGGGTGCATATGGGGGGGGGGTGTCACCCTCTAATCACCCTGGTTCCATCGAGTCTGAGGGGTTTTCTTGTCCCACCTGGAGTCTCACCTGTTGTCTCGTTCTCCAGCTGGGCTTCCTCCAAGCACTGCCTCTGTTCATCTTCAATCATCTGTAAGTAGTCACATTCCTGATGCAGCCTGGCTGCCCAGCTGCCCTGGGGGAGTGGGGAGGAGGGAGGCGGGACACAAATAATGAGAAACCCATCAGCTAGGTGGGGTACCATGTCTCACACCTGTCACTCTAACAACTCAGGAGGCTGAGATCTGGAGGATCACAGTTCAATGCTAGCCCTGGGTAAGAAAGTCTGTGAGACTCTTCATTTCCAAGGAATCACAAAAAGCCGGAAGTGGCGCCATTATGGTTCTGTGTGGTAGAGCCCTACCTCTGAACAATAACAAAAGCTTAGAGACAGTGCCTAAGAGGAAGCCCCAGAACCAGCACCCCACCCCTCCAAAAAAAAAAAAAAAACAAAAACCAAGGGGGAGGGAGCTGAGGTCACATAGGGAATGCACATTCCAAGACAGGACAGAGTCTTTCTGGTCATCAATCCCAACCATTATCTATCCATTTCCGTTTCCGTAGATCTGTCTCTCCAGACATCTGGTCAACCTCAAAGCTAGGGGGTCAGGTCAGCCTGCATTGGTTGTCTTTATCATGGCAAAACTTTTTATCAGGCAAAACTTTGGACTTGCTACTCATTTCCTCCTTTTAAACATCCTCATTGTCCCTCTGGATTCCAGAGGCACATGGGGGGGAGCGAAGGGGGGGAAAGGGGGAGAGAGAGAGAGAGAGAGAAATATATCTCCTGGTCAGTACAGGCATGGCTTATCAAGCCAGAAAAAAAGAATTCAATGATGGGGTCGTAAAGAAGAATGGACAATATACAGAAGGAAGTTTTAAAAGATGAATAAGAGTTAGACGAAGCCAGGCACCAATACGCCTGTCATCCCAGCTATTCAGGAAGCTGAGATCTGAAGATCGTGGTTCAAAACTAGCCTGGGAACAAAAGTCCATGAGACTCTGATCTCCTGATCTCCAATGAACCACCAGAAAACCTGAAGTGGAGCCGTGGCTCAAAGTGGTGGAGCACTGGCCTTGAGCTGAAGAGCTCAGGGACAGTGCCCAAGCCCCCCTCCCACCCCAGCAAAAATAAATAAACAAATAAAAATAAAAATAAAAAAAAGGACCTTAAGGCCCTGAGTTTAAGTCTCAGAACTGGCACATTTTTTTTAAAAGTGGGGTTTACAGGACCCCCTGTTTCTAAACACAAGGTCTGTGGTTCTGGCCAGTTACTGGGGCAATGAATGGAGGGTTAGAAGCCAATAAAGACAGGCAGATGGCAGCTAGGCCTTGGTGAATTCTTTCTTTGCTTGGTGAACGGCTGAGCAGGAAGAACTTGTTTTGAAGTTAAGTAAGAGGAGAGTGACTTCCTTGAAAACAGAAAGCCTGTATCTTCAGTAGCCTAAGAAAGGTCACAGGAGTGGGACGCCACTGGGCGCCCCCCCGTCCCCCATCATCCCAGCTACTCAGGAGGCTGAGACTGAGAATCGTGGTTCAAAGCCAGCCCTGGGCAGGAAAGTCTATGAGACTCTTATCTCCATGAAACCACCAGAAAACTGGACATAGAGCTGTGGCACAACAGATAGAGCACCAGGACTAAAAGCTCATGGACAGTGCCCAGGTCCTGAGTTCAAGCCCCAGGGTGGTCACAAAATAAAATAAAAGTTTACCCGAAAAACAAATCATAGTCCATGGAGTCCAGCCTGATTCACTGCCAAGAGCTTTTTTTTTTTTTTTTGCTCCAGGTGGTGCTCTACCACTTTGAGCCATATATATATATGGCGCCACTTCCGGTTTTCTGGTGGTTCATGGGAAATAAGTCTCATGGACTTTCCTTTCCAAGCTGGCTTCGAACCACAATCCTCCAGATCTCAACTTCATGAGTAGCTGGGATGACAGACGTAAGCCACTGGCACACCCAGCTTTCCATTTTTATTTTGATTCTTAGATCTGATGATACTATTGTTTATATACGAAACCATCCTTTGGTTTCTAGACTGCATCTAGAAAGAATTGGCGGGGGGGAGGAAGGGCAGGATGTTTATAAATCAGCTAACAGACCTGAGCCAACCGAGAGAAAAAACGGAAATTATGCCAAAGATCCATTGTGAAATGTTGACAAATGGCAAGTTGGAGGGGGGGGGGATATTTACGTTTATTGGCTTTTGCTGCTTCATCCAGTCTCTTCTCCCACGCGTGGAAGTGAGATGTACATTATAACCTAGGTGAACAGGTGTGGATTCTCTATGGATGGGCTCCTTTGAACGAGCAAACTCGAACAAAATGGATGCCAGGCAGTTCTGATCCAGCTACGTTCCACTCACAAACTGCCCTGGTGAGTGGAAACCACTTTGGACAACGACTTAAAGACCTCTCATAACAAGGTATGGTGGCTCACAGCCTGTCCTAGCTAACCCAGGAGGCTGAGATCTGAGGATCACGGTTCAAAGCCAGCCCAGGCAAGAGAGTCCCTGTAAGACTATCTCCAATGAACCAGCAAAAAGCTGGAAATGGAAGAGTGGTTCAATTGGTAGAGCACCACTTGAGGGGTGTGTGTTGGAGGGGAATCTAAAGGACTAAAGTTTCCTTCCCTCTTCAGCTCAAGGCTGGGCGCTCTACCACTTGAGCCACAGCACCATGTCTGGTTTTCTGCTGGTTCACTGGACATGAGAGGCTCATGAACTTTCCTGCTTGTGCTGGCTTTGAACCGCGTTCCTCAGATCTCAGCCTCCTGAGTAGCCAGGATGGCAGGCGTGAGCCACTGGCAGCCGACCTTTCTTTTGAGAGAAGGAATCCAGGAGCCCCGCAAAAGAGAACAGAGCTATACCCTGGGACCAACTGGGTACCCCCAACCCCGAGTTCCCAAGAAGAGACTCCCCCAGATTTCAGTGAAAGGCCTCGGGATGGGAGGGTACAATGTAATAGAGGAAGCTTGCTAGAAGTTTCTAAAGCCACACTGCTTGGCTTGCTGAGATCAAGGAGGCCTGGGTTGGGGGGGGGGGGGGTCGGGAAGGTAGGGAAGGAGTGAATTCCTGTCCAGAGCAGCTAGAAGCAGATGAACAGAGTCGAGGAGGGGGGAGTTTAATGCCTCAAAACTCCCCTTCTAAGGCCAAGCCAACAGGGAAGCCTGATGGGAAATGGAAGATTGGAGAATGCCTCCTCCTCCAGGAAGCCTTCCTGGAATGTAACCCCTCCTTCTGTCTTTTTCCGTCTCCTCCCTCCTTCTCCAGAAGTGGAGAGATGGGTTATGGGGGGAACTCTTTCTGGGTGTAAAGTGCTCCCCAGCTTGAGATTCTTTTCCAGTTCTTTTGTGGTTTCAGGGGGGAAGGGGGAGGGAGAGGAGGAGATGGGGGGCAGAAGGAAGCATGGCAGGTGGCTCTTGGGACAAACTTCCTTCTGGGACACACATTGAAGTTTTTCTTACCTTTTTTTAAATTTTATTTCTCTCTCTCTCTCTCTCTGAAAGATTTCCCCCTTGCCAGGCCAAAGGCAGGGCGTCATAAATACGAGTGATAAGGACTCTGGGGCCTGCAACTTGAACTTTGCAGTTTGCTGCTTTATGGCTTTGATTACGTCGGCTCCCTCTTCCCTCTCCCCTGCCACCCCACACCCCACAACCCCTATCCCTGAATGCCCCTAGGTCTGTTCCACCAGACAAAGGAAATACCAGCCAGGAAGGCTGAAAGGTGTGTGAGTGGGTGAGAGTAATCCTGGAAGACTACCTGGAGGAGGAGCGGGTGCTGAGTGAATAAAGGTGTGGGAAAGATGAGAGGACAGGCGTGGGGGACACCAGGCTCTTTTTTTTGGGGGGGGGGAAGGGGGAGGGAGGGAGAGGTGCTAGGAGAGGAGACAAGGCTGCTTTTGTGGGTTCGAGAGCCTCCATGGAGGGAGAAAAATGGGCAGTGCATGCTAGGTGCTAAGCTCCTTGGCTGGTCTCCACGGAGTTTATTATTTTATTTTATTTGTGGGTGTCAGTCCTAGGACTTGAGCACCCCAGCCTTAGCTTTTCTTTCTTTCTTTTTCTTTTTCTTCCACTTAACGTTGGGGCTCTAGCACTTGTGCCTCCCACGGCTCCACTGCCAGCTTTCCATTTTATTCTCGGTGGTTCATTGACATTAAGAGTCTTCCTCCAGGGTGGTGGGGCTGGATTTGAACCAGGGACCCTCAGGTCTCTGGGAATGGCTGGGATGACAGGCATGAGCCCCCCCCCACTCACCCCCACATACACCCTGCACCCCTCAGAACTGAGCCTGTGTGGCTCAGACCTGGAAATCCTCCTCCGGGTACCCCAGCTATTCAGGTGGAGGCTGGGGAGCTCGGAGGGTGGCAGAATGAAACCAGCCCCCCCATTCCTGGAGGGCTGGGAAGGGAAGTCCTTGAGGCTCTGATTTCCAATGAACCCCACAGTCCCCCCCCAAAAAAAGGAGGGCTTGTGAGTTCAAGCCCCAGGACACACACACACACACCCCAGCCCCCACCTCCCTGCACCCCACTCATGCACCCCCTCTTCCTTTCCACGCACCCCCATGCAGTCAAGAAGGTAAGTCAGGGTACCCCCTCTTCCCTGCACCCCCCAAACCCATGCAAGTGGGCTCTGGGCTGCACCGGGGAGAGGCTGGGGGTACAGCTGAGGGCACCCCCTCATTTTTGGGGGGGTGGGAGGCTCTAGATCTGATCGCAGGTGGAGGAGGGAAGAGGTGAAACAGGGGGTGCAGGGGGGCCCAGCACCCCCACATTCCCCATGAAGACTCCCTCTCCCCGCACGCAGATGGCACGGCTTACCCTCCCTCGTCCCCCCCTCCCGGCTCCCCTCCACCCCCACTCCCGCCCCCCCAAGCTGCTGGGGGAATGTGGGGTGCTGGGGTGGATGTGGCGGACACTCACCGCGGGGCCCAGGGCGCCGGCGAGGAGCCCCGCCAGCACCCACAGGCAGCGGGCGCGCATGGTCGTCCTGGAGCCCGCCGAGGGCCGGCGTCGGGGCGCGGGCGGGAGCGCACCCCACAACCGACACGGCGTCCCGGGGCCGCGGGCGCCGAGTGGCGGCGGTGGCGCTCGCGGAGGGAGGGGCGGGGCCGGGGCGGGGCGGGGCCTGCCAGCCGACGCTGGGGATAGGTGGAGAGCGCGGGGGGCGTGGCCAGAGGGGTGGGGCTTGCCCGACCGCTGCCGGAGATGGGCGGGGCGCGGAGGGGCGTGGCCTGGGAGGGCGGGGCTGACTTGATGGACATGGGGGGAGGATAGGTGTGTGTGGAGAGGCACGGGGGGAGTTTGTCTATGGAGGGGCGGGGCTTGCTCGACAGACAGCCGGTTCCTCCAATAGGGCGGTGGAAGGCGGGGCCTTCAGTGCAGGTATGGGGGGTGGAGCTCATTACCTTGAAAAGTGGGGTGTCCCCGCTATCCTGGGGGGGGGGGGCAGGCATTGGAAACCTTTCTCCTCCCTGTGTCTCTAGAAGTGGAAATCTTTATGCATTGGTTTTAATTGCTATTATCAAGGTGATGATGTAGCGAGGGTACATAAGTCAGGTGCATGCCTTCATTACACGTGCGTGCGTCCATCCATCCACGCATGCAGGCATGCAGGCATACACAGTGCATGCCTAGTGGCAGAGTGCTTGCCTAGCTTGCACGAAGCCCTGGGGTCGATTCCTCGGTACCACATACGTAGAAAAAGAGCCAGAAGTGGTGCTGAGGCTCAAGTGGTAGAGCTCTAGCCTTGAGAAAGTCCAAGGACAGTGCTCAGGCCCTGAGCTCAAGCCCAGGACTGGCCAAAAAAAAAAAAAGGAAGAAAGAAAAAGAAAAAAAATACATGCATTCATGCATGCACACATGTACACAATGCATATATACATGCACACACATGCATACACCATGCAAGCTTATGTGCATGCATGCAAACATGCATGCATATATATACACCCCAAAACTTGGATCGGGGGGGTCACCCATGCTCCCAAGCCTCATCCTTGGTTGTTCCCTCTCCCATTCCCTGCTTGTTAGACTCCTGAACCCCAAATTTCCAGGAGGCTTATCCTCCGAGACACTTTCTCCAGGAAGGCCCCCCCCTCTGCAAATCTCCATCCGAAATCTGTTGGCACAGACCAGAACGTGCCAACTTCTGTTCCCAGTCTGCCCAGCCCTCCTACTACCCCACTCCGGGGTCCTCAGGCCTCCAGCGCCCTCACGTGGGCACAGAGGGTTTGAGGGGATCTGACTGCAAGCTGACTCCCGTCCTCATTTACTTTGGCTGCTTTACAATCTGGGGAAACTGAGGTTTCTCCCCCCCACCGCCTCCCCCTCCCTCCCCATATCCCCCTCCCTCACTTCCCCCCCAGCTCACCGTTCTGGCTTGGCGAGGTGAGTGACTGTGGGGAGGAGAGGAGATGGAGAGGGTTGGGGTACCCCCTGCCCCGATGGCAGAGCAGGCCTTGTGTCTGTGTGTATGTATGTATGTATGTGTGGGACGTATCTAATGCTGCACCCCCAAATTCCAGGCACAGGTACCTTGGAGTTCCCTGGAGGGGGGAATGGGGGGGACATCTCTCTAGCTCGTTCTTGTTGGGGTGAGCTCTCCAGGGGGGTCAGAGAAAAGCCCAGTGAAGGGGTGAACCGTACGCTGATCTGGGTCTGAAGGTTCTCACTTCTTCCCCTTTCTCATCCCTCCCTCCCTCCCTTCTTCCTTCCTTCCCTCCCTCCTTTTTCCCTTCCCTCCCTCCCTCCCTCCCTCCTTCTTCCTACTGCTGATTTAGTATCTGCTCCACAACTGATGCTGGAAACTGAGTCACACCCCAAATACTCAGGAGACTGAGATCAGGTCAGCCTAGTTGGGGAATGTCTGTGAGGCTCCTTTATCTCCCCCTGAATCACCAAAAAGCAGGAGTGGTGCTGTGGCTCAAGTGGTAGAGCACCAGCCTTGAGCAAAACAAGCTCAGGGACAGCGCCCAGGCCCTGAGTTCAAGTTCCAGGACTGACAACACACACACACACACACACACACACATTCAAATCTGAGGTGACCCCTGCACAATCTGATGATAGCCCCCCCTTATTTATACCCATTCAAGTGATGTGAGGTTTCAGGCATGAGGCTTGATCCCACACTCCGTTCCTGGCTCTGCCTCCACCATTTTTATTTTATTTTGCCAGTCCTGGGCTTGAGCTCAGGGCCTGAGCACTGTCCTTGGACTTTCTCAAGGTTAGAGCTCTACCACTGGAGCCTCAGCACCACTTCTGGCTTTTTGCTATGTATGTGGTACCAAGGAATTGAACCTGGGTCTTTGTGCATGTTAGGCAAGCACTTTAACCACTAGGCCAAACTCCCAGCCCACCATTTTAATTTTCCTTTCTTGTTTAATTTTTGGTCAGTCCAGGGGCTTGAACTCAGGGCCTGGCACCACTTCTGGTTTTGTTGTTGAGGAATTGAACCCAGGGTTTCATGCATGGCAAGCACTCTACCACTAGGCCAAGCTCCTGGCTCCTTCCTTCTTCTCCTTTCTCTTCCTCCTCCTCCCCCTCCTCCCCCTCCCCCTCCTCCTCCCCCTCCTCCTCCTCCTCCTCCTCCCTCTGACCCACACCAGGACTCTTAGGCGGGCCAGGTGACCCGGACACTGACAGGCCAGGCTGGAGCTGTCTGCCTGGGCTGGCAAGCCAGGGTTCTCTGGAGAGAGGGCAGTGATCCACCCGTGCTTTCTCTCTCCCCACCCAGGGCGGCCTGGCCTACCTGAGAAAGGCTTCCAGGCCAGGTGCCAAAAGAAGGAAACTGGCTGGACCAGCCCACACCTCTATTGACACAGGTCTGGGTAAAAATAGCCTGGATCCTGTCCTCCCAGCCCTGCCTCCCAGTCTTTCGCTGGCTTCTCTCTTCTTCCTCCAGGACTGGGGAGAATGCCCATAGCCAGCCACGATGCATCCTTGACTCACGGAGCAAAACTAAACCAACTCACAAAGCCAATACAGCAGCAAGGATGGGGAAGGAGGAAGACGGGGGTGGGAGGGTCTTTCTGCCCTCACCCTGGTTCAGGGGGGTCTCACTTTCTGGGGGCTTGCAGCAGGGCTGGGTGGTGCTTGCCTTTAACCCCAGCTTGTGTTGGAGAGGTGGAAGGAGGAGAATCTGCCCTCAGAGACCTTCCCGAGGCCAAAAGCACGAGACCCTGTTGGACAAAAGGAAAAAAAATATATATATAAATCAATAAATCAATAAAAGGACCTGGGAGAGAGTTTGCTCAAGGTGGAGGTAGGGCTTGAGATGATAAATTCTATCCCCAGTGCTTGGGGCGGGGGGAAAGAGCAGAGACAGACAGACAGACAGACAGACATTGTATGTAGGTACCACTTTTTGTTGTTGTTGTTTCAGATCCACATCTGCATTTATCACGGGACATGTGGGTTGTGTTCATATCTTGGGCTCTTGTGAGTGTGGCAGTAGGTGTGTGTGTGTGTGTGTGTGGGTTTTGCTGGTGTCAGGAAGCCACCGAAAGCCCCTGGATTCTGCCTGTAGCTCGACTACCAGGGCTTCAGAGGAACTGCCAGGGGCTGGGGTGGTTGTGTTTGGCTGCTCCAGAGGAAATTATTACAACCGTTAATTATATTTCCTCTCTCCCCCCACCCCAACCCCACCATCTCTTGTTTAAACCACCATTTCTTTTCTTTAAAATTTTCTTTTCCTGGCCCTTTGTCTAAAGGGAAATTGGTTTTTCTTGGCGCTCCTGAGTCGGTTGCCTATGTGTGGTTCTGGGTTAAAAGCATAAGGAAGGACCCAGGCTAGAAAATCTAGAAGAAGAAGAAGAAGAAGAAGAAGAAGAAGGAGGAGGAGGAGGAGGAGGAGGAGGAGGATAAGGAGGAGGAGGAAGAGGAGGAGGAGGAGGAGGAGGATAAGGAAGAGGAGGAGGAGGAGGAGGAGGAGGAGGAGGAGGAGGAGGAGGAGGAGAAGGAATTACGGTGGATTGGTCCTTAAGTTCAGAAGTCTTTAGAAGGCCTTCATCATCTGAGCTTGTTTTTCCTTTTTTTTCCCTCCCCCCTGCACCCCCTCCTTGTGGTATTGTGCAAGTAAAGGTATTTTCGTTTCAGCAAGAACATTCTTTGGAGAAATAACACGTATGTTTGATCTTTATAAATTGTCGTTTTTTTCCCCCCTTCCACTTATCTGATCCATCTTAACTGGATGTAACTTGCAACAAGAATGCATTCTAGATAACGACATGCGATAAAGGGAATCTTACACAAACTCTTTTTACATTCACCGTAACTAACTTGCAAAAGGAATTTTTTTTTTTTTTGGCCAGGCCTGGGGCTTGAACTCAAGGACTAGACACTGTCCTTGGGCTTTCTCAAGGCTAGAGCACTCTACCACTTGAACCAGAGCACCACTGCCAGCTTTTCCTGTGTATGTGGTACTGAGGATTCGAACCCAGGGCTTCATGCATGCTAGGCAAGCACAGATACTATGGCGACTTTTTTAGATTTCATCTTAGAATAACATTAGAAAAACATTCAGAAGTGGCACCATATATGGCTCAAAGTGGTAGAGCACGAGTTCTGAGCTGAAGAGCTCAGGGACAGCACCCAGGCCCAGCGTTCAAGCCCCAGGACTGACATAATAAAATAGAAAATAAAGAAAGAGAGACGTCTGTATCCATCAAT
Organism: Megascapheus bottae; assembly: GCF_031878675.1. Lineage (NCBI taxonomy): Eukaryota > Metazoa > Chordata > Mammalia > Rodentia > Geomyidae > Megascapheus > Megascapheus bottae. The sequence goes on along the minus strand of NC_143540.1, from coordinate 9,172,507 downwards.
CTCAGATCTTGCTTTTTCTTTTAGATCCAAATTCCATTTCTAACATCCTGAAGGTTGAGCCTTGATCCAGTATCCTGATGAATGGCCACTGGTTCCGTGTAAATTCTAGGCCTCGGTGACACTTCTAATGATCTTGCCGTGTGTGTGTGTGTGTGTGTGTGTGTGTGTGTGCACGCGCGCGTGCATGCTGCTACTAGTACCTCATTTTTTCACTCAAAGTTGGTGCTCAGCCTCTTGAATCACAACTCCACTGTGGCTTTGGGCTGGCCTCGAACTTCGATCCTCTGGATCTCAGCCTCCAGAGCAGCTAGGATGATGGGAAGGAGCGTGGATAGGATTGTACTGGCTGCTGGCTTTTGCATGGAACCCCTCAGAGGGCGTGCTGTGTCTTCCCATCAAGCTCATGGCTAATGGCGGGCACGCAGTGGCTCTTGGGACACTGGGTGACCAAAGCTGACCTGAGACAGAGTTAGGAGCCTCAGAGGCCACCGCCTGCCCTGCCTGCGCTAGCTAGAGGCAAAAGTCTAGATTCTTCTGCGGATTAGATGAATCTTTTATTTCCCAACTTGCTTATATGTGTCTCCCCAAATGGAATCTGTTCCCTCCCCCCGAATCAAATGAACCCCAGACTCAGCCAGATCTCCATAGAAGCATAATCACACTTGGCATGTCAGCCACTCAGGAAGCTGAGATCTGGAGGGTCAGGGTTCAAAGCCAGCCGGGGGCAACCAAAAAAAAAAACCCCACAAAACAATAAACAGACTTTCTAATGGCAATGTACTAGCAAAAGACAGGAAGTAAAGGTGTGGCTACGTGGTAGAGCCACAGCCTTGAATGAAGCAAAGCTAAGGGACAGAGAGACCTAGACCCTAAGTTCAAGCCCTAGGGCTGGCATTAAGGTAGGGCGGGGGAGGCAGCAAATAAAGTGAATTATGATATCTAGGCTGTGATTTCAACCTCCAGTATTGGCATGAATTAAAAACAGAAACAGCAAAGACAGATAGGATGTTGGTGGAGATATATATATATATATATATATATATTTTTTTTTTCCATCCTGGGGCTTGAATTCGAGGCCTGGGTGCTATTCTTAAGCCTCTTTGTGCTACAAGGCTAGTGCTTTACAATTTGAATCACAGCACCAGTTCTGGCTTTTTTGGTGTTGTTTACTGGAGATCAGAGTCTCGTGGACTTTCCTGCCCTGGGTTGTCTTTGAACCACCATCCTCAGATCTCAACCTCCTGAGTAGCTGGGATGACAGATGTGTGCCATGCAGCCACGTTGCCACCAGAGGGCAGTGTGACAACACTCTGAGGACCCTTAGGAATTAAAACAAAACCCACTGTTGGGGAAGTTTTGTGGGGAGGTTCTCCTGGGAGGCTGTGTGAGGAGGGGTCACCAGGTGGGAGAAGGGGGAGGAGATATTTCTAAGGCCTAGTCTGTGCCTTGGCTTCCCACCTCATCAGTTCTTTCTTTTTCATGTTTCAACCCTGTTATTATAAGCTAGACTCTGGTGGCTCACGCCTGTCATCCTAGCTACTCAGACAGCTGAGATCTAGAGAATCATGGTTCAAAGCCAGCCTGGGCAGGAAAGTCTCTTAGACTCTGTTCACCAATAAACAACTCTGGGGGAAAAAAAAAGCCAGAAGTGGTTCCATGGTTCAAGTGGTAGAGTGTTAGCCTTGTGCACAGAGAGGCTCAGAGAAAGCACCCAGGCCCTGAGTTCAAGTCCCAGGACCAGAAAAGAAAATGTTATTATAAAGCTGATGATATACAGAAGGATGACAGTTTCGTAAGTCAGGTAATAAGTACATTTCTTTTTGAACAGTGCCCCTCCCTTCCCCCACCGTCTCTCCCAGTTTTTCCCTTCCATCCCCACCCACAAGTTATATAGTTTATTTTCCATACTGTGAGGACCACCACTGCCTTTGTTTACCCTTTATCCCTCCATTTCTGTGCCTGGCTTTACCCTCCCAAAGACACATAAACAAATAGGACAAAAAGGAACACTAAAGGAAAACCACAACAAAGGTGTGTGTGTGTGTGTGTGTGTGTGTGTGTGTGTGTGTGTGTGTTCTGGTGGTCCTGAGGCTTGAACTCAGGGACTGGTTGAGTCCCTTAGATTTTATTTCTCTCTCTCTCAAGGTTAGCATTCTACTTGAGCCACAGCCCCACTTCCAACTTTTTGGTGCTCCACTGGAGATAAAAGAGTCTCAGAGACTTTCCTGTCCAAGCCGGCTTCGAACCTCGATCCTCCAGATCTCAGCCTCCTGAGTAGCTTGGATGAGAGGTGTGTGGCACCAGTGCCTGTCCAGAGTATGGGTACATTGTCATGTTTCAGCGTAGTCACCCAGGGGTTACATGAGATCCTCCATTTGTCTTTTCTTTAGTACACTTGCATCCTCTTTTCCCAGCTGTACTATTATGCTACAACGCCATGTTTGAAGTTGACTTCTTGAAATTCCAACCTCCAGCCCAAACGTTGCATGCCTTCTGTTATCCCTGCCGTGTCCCTGCTTCTTCTGGCACCGGAAGTGGGTGGGAGGGGTTCCCCAGATGTTAGAACTGAAGAAGTCTGGGTACCCAGGAGGAAATTCAGCCCACGTCTGGAAGCTCTTCCTCCCTTAGCAAGGCTCCTGTGAGTCCCCACAGGCCGTCCTCATGTCTGTCTCTACCTTGTGCCCTGGGTAAGGATGTCCAGCTGTCAGCTCACAGAAGGCCATATCTTCTTCCCTCAGTACCTGCCAGGAAACTCAGTCTCCCACTCTCAGCTGAGTCCCACTAGTGATAGTGGGGTAGGGAGGCGGGGAGGGGGGGAGAAGCCTGTCTGTCATTGCTTCTGTTGCAACCGTGGATATCAAATATGTCAGCTCTGAGCCAGGAGCCAACATGCCCATCTGCTAGGGGGACTGAGATGGAAAGAGGCAGGAAGTTTGCAGAGATTTCTGCAAACCAAAGCTGAGCAACCGGCTCAATCTAGCTTCTCAGGAGGCTGAGATTCAGAAGACTGCAATTTAAAGCCAGCCTGGGCAGGAATGTCTATGAGACTCTTATCTCCAAGGAACCACCAGAAAACCGGAAGTGGTGCCATATATGTGTGTGTGTGTGTGTGTATAGTAAAGTGGTAGAGTACTAGCCTTGAGCACAAAATGTCCAGGGACAGTGCCTAGGCCCAGAACCAACACACACACACACACACACACACACACACACACACACACACACTCCACATCTTTCCCACATGCTCAGTCATCGGATGTCTGTGAACCAGGCTAAATCTTAAGTATGTCCGAAATTGTGACCAACAGAAGCAGCAGATTCCATGCAGTGTTGGATGATAAATGTACAAAGCCACAGGAGTCAGACTTTTTATAAATAATTCTAGCACCCCATCAGTGATTTGCCACCAGCCAGAGACAGGCAAGGAGTTTCTTTTTCTTATTTTTTTTTTGTGCCAGTCCTGAGCTTGAGCTCAGGGCCTGAGCACTGTCCTTGGACTTTCTCAAAGCTAGAGCTCTACCACTTGAGCCTCAGCACCACTTCCAGCTTTTTTCTATATATGTGGTACCAAGGAATCGAACCCGGGTCTTCATGCATGCTAGGCAAGCACTTTAACCACTAGGCAAAACTCCCGGCCCCCAGGCAAGGAGTTTCTACCAATGGAGAAACTTCCTGTCTCATTGCTCAGCCCTCATCTGTCTCTCTCCTTCCTTCCATCCTTCCATCCTTCCTTCCTTCCTTCCTTCCTTCCTTCCTTCCTTCCTTCCTTCCTTCCTTCCGTGCCCAAAGTGGTCCTGGTGTCAATTCTTGTGTGTCCACCAGGGGGCAGACAGCGCTCATTGGTCCAGTGAGAAAGAGAAGACTTTTCCAGTTTTCCACCTTGTAAGATAAAACCGGGGATCTGGTGGCTGACACCTTGTCATCGTAGCTTGGGTGGTAATGTTCCTGAGACTCTAATCTTTAATAAACTACTCAGGGTCTTTAGTGCCCAGGCTGGCTTTGAACCTCGATCCTCAAATCTCAGCTTCCTGAGCAGCTAGGATGACAGGCGTGAGCCACCAAGCCCAGCAGACATGGTGTGATGTCTTCTATACATCCCAAACCCAACGATATCTCCAACAGCACAGAGCAGAAAAACCACTCGGCCTTGGTACCTAGGAGAGACTGCCAATTCCCGTGTTACAGTGTATGAGCAAAGAAATGGTTGTGATTTGGTTTCTATGCAATGTTGCAATGAGACCTTCTGGTAAATAGCAAAAGAGGCCAAGTTTGCATTCTTAGTTCAGTGTTGGTGCTTGTCGTTCATGGATTAAAACAGGAGAAGCCCAGAGGCAAGAGGTACTGTTTTCAGGTTTCATCAGAAAGGGGTAACTGGAGAATAAGGGTCACCAGAAACCCCAGATTCCTCAGGCAACCAGGATACCATAGCTGCCTCCCCCCCCCCCAAAAAAAACCCTAAAGTGCTCATCCGTTGCTGATTGAAAAGCTGTCGTCGCATCTAGTGAGTTTTGTCATTGTAGAAATCTGGCAAGCATGGTGACCCTTGACAAATGACGAGTAAACCCGATTTTTTTTTTTTTTTTTTTTTTTGCCAGTCCTGGGCTTGAGCTCAGGGCCTGAGCACTGTCCTTGGACTTTCTCAAGGCTAGAGCTCTACCACTTGAGCCTCAGCACCACTTCTGGCTTTTTTCTATGTATGTGGTACCGAGGAATTGAACCCGGGTCTTCATGCATGCTAGGCAAGCACTTTAACCACTAGGCCAAACTCCCGGCCCCTAAACCCTATTTTTAATCTGTCTCCTTGTCGCTTTCGTTGGAAATAAAAAGGGGCTTTGGTGACAAAGATGCCTTTGATTGCAGTTCAAAGCCAGCCTGGGCAGAGAAAAAACAACAACCACCTTCGAACACTCCATCTCCCAACCAACCAGCAAAAAGCCAGGCCGGAAGCATGGCTCAAGAGACAAATATTCCAAGTGGCCTTCTGCCTCAAAATGGTATGTTCAGGGTCAGGGACAGTGTCTAGGCCGTGAGTTCAAGCCCCAGAACCAACACCACACACACACACACACACACACACACACACACACACCCCACATCTTTCCCTATGCATGCTCAGTCATCGACGTCTGTGAACCAGGCTCCAGGCAGAATCTTGAGTATGTCTGAAATTATGATTGACAGCGGGGTCCAGCTGGGCTCCTGTATTTCTGTGCAGTGTTTTATGATAAATGTACAAAGCCACAGGAGCCAGAATTTTATTAAAAATCTGCCATCAGCCAGCGGCAGGCAATGAGTTTCTACCAAACAGAGAAACTTCCTGTCTCATTGCTCTCCTTCCTTCCTTCCCTCCCTCCTTCCTTCCTTCCTTCCTTCCTTCCTTCCTTCCTTCCTTCCTTTCATCCTTCCTTCCTTCCTTCCTTCCCTCTACCTCTTGAGTTCACATCAGTCATCCTAGCTGCTCAGGAGGCTGAGATGTGAGGCTCACAGTTGAAGGCCCACTCGGGCTATAAAACCCATGAGATTCTCATCTCCGATCAACTACCAAAAAGTCCAGAAGTCGAGCTGTGCCTCAAGTGATACAGCATCAGACTTGAGTAGGAAAGCTCAGGGACAGGGCCCAGGTCCTGAGTTCAAGTCCCAGGACAGGCATACAAAAAAAATAAAATAAAATAACATGTTTAAAGGAGCTGTATTTGCTTTTGGTTTTGTTTCTGTGTTTTAAATTGATGCCAAATAGTGGGGCTTGACGTGAGGGCCCAGTCATCATAATGTAAATCCTCCCTCCAGTATTCCTGGCTAATAAATATCCACCAAAAATGACGCCATTTCTTCTGGAAATGGCAGATTCCTCTCCCCTCCTTTATTTTTTATTTGTTTATGCATTTCTTTTTTTTTTGCCAGTCCTGGGCTTGGGCTCAGGGCCTGAGCACTGTCCCTGGATTTCTCAAGGCTAGAACTCTACCACTTGAGCCACAGCACCATTCTGGCTTTTTGCTACGTATGTGGTACCGAGGAATCGAACCTGGTCTTTGTGCATGCTAGGCAAGCACTTTAACCACTAGGCCACACTCTCGGCCTAGATGGGCCATTGTGTCACGGGCCTTGTTACTGGATCTCCAGATGGGCCATTCTGTTACAAGCCTTGTGATTGGATCTCAGTGTAGTCTGTACCGGGCCTTGTCCTGGATCTCTAGATGGTCTGTTCTGTAACACTGGAGCTCTAGATTGGGAGTCAGCTCTGCAAGGGAGGCTTTTAACCAGCTGGGTTTCAACACGACTTACAGCTAATCCAGATGGGTTTGCCATTTTAAGAACCGCTCTTCTGAGCGTCCACCAAGTGTGGAACGAAAGCCTCTTCTGGTCATTTTTTTTTTCATCTTTTGCTTTGTCAACAGAGGACAACTGGGGAACTAGCTGCCTACTTGCCTGGACATAGAGAACTTGTATTTTGGGGTCCCCTTTGGGGATCATTTCCTTGTAAATAATTCCAACACTTCAATTCAGGCTGCCATCTTCCTGCCAATCCCAAGCGTAGGGATTGTTGCCCAACAAGCAAACTGTGGACACCAGCTAATATTATAGTCTTCTGGCGGATATAGTAGCGGATAAGTAAACACTAGGGTCATCTTACTTCCTGGACATTTACAACCATCGCATGCATTTGAAGTTTAAATACACAGAGGTCTCTCGCCTTTGCCTTTTAGGTTGGCCAGGAGATGAGCTTATCGGTTAGCGGTTGTTATAAAAATCACCATCCTCTCATTTCCCCTCCAACCTGAACTTTGGAGTGTAAATGAATCTCACAATCAGTCCAGCATTTTGCTTCCTGCTTCCTGTAACCATCCATTGTCCCGGGCTTAGAGTTCAATGTAGCCAGCAATTGGCAGGGATCTGGGGGGGGGGGGAAGGGGGGAGAAAAATAAAATACAGATACAGATTCATGCCGGGGGCCAGTTGCTCATGTACGTCTGTCATCCCAGCTACTCAGGAGGCTGAGATCTGGAGGGTCGTGGTTCAAAGCCAGCCTGGGTAGGGAGAAGTGTGAGACTCTGCTCAGAAAACTGGACATGGCACTGGGGCTGGAAGTGGTAGAGGGCTAACCTGGAGCAAGAGAAGCTCAGGGATGGTGCCCTAGGCCCCGAGTTCAAGTCCCAGGACTGGCAAAAATGAAATAAAAATAAAGATGATGGGAATGAATGCTGTAGCATCCGTTCAAAGGATGGCAGCCCTTTCCCCACCCTCCTGGTGGCTTTCTGCGCCCCTGACAATGCATTGTGGGTCACCGTGGAGGCTTTGTCCCCGAGAAAGGCAACAAGACTGGGGTTCGTCAAAGCACCTGCACGCCTCCCATGGCCTCATAGAAGGCTGTGAAGAAGAACAACTTAAATAAAGATAATTATCTATACATCTGCTGTTATTATCATTACCGAAATTGCAGCTAAAGCGACACAGAGCTCCCGGGACAGCTGCCCTTCCTCACCGGGGACGTGTAAAGAAGCTCAGGGAAGAGGCGGGCCGGGTATTTTTAAGTCCAGGCAAGCAACACCCCCGGCTAAGAATGCTCAGCTCTGAAAATAAACCCTGTGACAGCTTGGCGTCCCCCTGCCCGGCTTCCGGGCAGCTGGGGAAGGCTGGCTGGGGGTGGGGGAGGGCCTGGGGGGGCAGGGCGAGGAGGGGGGCCAGGCCGGCCTCACTACACCCCCCCCCAAAGACCAGGACACCAGGGAGCAGGACCTGGGTCTCAGCCTGTTCCTGTCCCTCGGGAGCCACGGCCCACCCGCAAGCCACGCCCAGCCCAACAGAAGCCACGCCCAGTCCCAGACGCCGAGCCCATCCGCAAGCCACGCCCACACCAGAAGCCACGCCCACCCTGTTTGCGTCGCTCTCCTCTTCCCTTTGAGCCACGCCCACTTCGTGTCGGCCACGCCCACTGCTCTTAAGTCCCACCCTCCCACTTGAGCCTTGCCAATCCCACGCGAGCCACGCCCATCGAGCGGAGTCCCTCCAGCTCGACCACGCCCCCTCCCACCCGAGCCCTGCTCCTTGGTGTGTCACCCACCACCTCTAGGCCTTGCCTCCCCCGCATCTCTGAATCCCGGGGTGCGGGGCCCCCCGAGGCCTTACGCAGACTTGTGGGTTTTCTAAATGAGTGCAGCAGTGAGAGAACATGACGCCTAGACAGCAAACCAGCTAACTAGTCATCCACCCATCCATCCGTTCACCCAGCCACCCAACTATCCATCCACCTACCTACTTATCCACCCACCCATCCATCCTCCTACCCACTTATCTATCTACCCATCCATCCATCCATTCACCCAGCCACCCACCCACCCATCCCTCCCATCCATCCGTGCATCCACCCACCCACCCAGCCACCCATCCATCCATCTATCCACCTACCCACTCACTCATCCAACCACCTACCTACTCATCCACCCACTCACTCATCCACCCACCCACCCACCCATCCACCCACCCACTCATCCACCCACCCACCCATCCACCCACCCACTCATCCACCCATCCATCCATCCACCCACCCACCCATCCATCCATTCACCCAGCCACCCAGCCACCCACCCATCCATCCACCCATCCACCCACCCATCCATCCATCCACCCATCCACCCACCTACTCATCCACCCACCTACCCACCCACTCATCCACCCACCTACCCATTTATCCACTTACCCACCCACCCATCCACCCATCCATTCACCCAGCCACCCAACTATCCACCCATCCACCTACCCACTCATTCACCAACCCTTCTATCCATCAACCCTTCCCTCCATCCAGCCATCCGTCCATCTCTCCACCTACCCAACTATCCATTCATCCATCCACCCACCCATCCATCCACCCACCCTTCCACCCACCCATCCATCCACTGGTCCATCCATCCCTTCATTCGTCCAGAATGTCCTGACTCCCAGAAAGGTGATGTCATAGAGAAGATTCTAGAAGAGGGTCCCGTCATGGAGAAGGACTGGTGGATGAAGGCCAATGAGTTAGGACGGAAGAGGCCAGGGAGGGAACTGAGTGAGCCCAGCAGCACGTCCAGCAGTCAGGGTACTGGAGTACAGGACACAGTACTCCTTGGAGAAGGTACTGGAAGGTCTGGGGGCAGCGTAACACCCTCTGTGGGAGTGCCTTCTCCGTACATTCATTTATTGCTCATTTGTGGGGTGTGTGTGTGTACTGGGCCTTGAACTCGGGGCCTGGGTGCTGTCCCTTTGCTTTTGGTCACTCAAGACTTGGGCGCTCTCCCACTTGAGCCGGGCCTCCACTTGGTTTGGTAGTTCATTGTACACTAAAGTCCACGTCTCGTGGACTTTCTTGCTCTGGGCTGACTTCGGACTGCGATCCAGGAGCTGGGGTGCTGGGTGTGGGCTTTACAGGCCTTTTGGGGTAACTAATTCTCCCCAGTGTCCCCGTTTTCTTGGCAGGAGTCACCTGTCACGCCACCATCCCCTGCTCCCTCCAGGCCCCCTGGAGATGAAAGCCTCTGTCGTCCTGTCCCTCGTGGGCTACCTGGCAGTTCCCGTGGGCTCTGTCATCTTGGGGCGTTGTCAAGTTGCTAAAATGCTCAATGACGGAGGCCTGAATTATTTTGAGGGTACAGCCTTCAAAACTGTGAGTGGAGGCCTGCCTGCCCTGCCTGCCTGTCTGTGTCTGTCTGTCTGTCCATCTATGTCTGCCTGCCTGCCTGCCTGTCTGCCTGTGTCTGTCTGTGTCTGTTTGTGTCTGTCTGTCCATCTGTGTCTGCCTGCCTGCCTGCCTGTCTGTGTCTGCCTGTCTGTCTGTGTTTGCCTGCCTGCCTGCCTGTCTGTCTGTCTGTCTGCCTGCCTCTCTGTCTGCCTGCCTGCCTGCCTGTCTGTCTGTGTCTGCCTGTCTGTGTCTGTCTGTGTCTGTCTGTCCATCTGTGTCTGCCTGCCTGCCTGCCTGCCTGCCTGTCTGTCTGTGTCTGTCTGTCTGTGTCTGTGTCTGTCTGTCCGTCTGTGTCTGCCTGCCTGCCTGCCTGTCTGTCTGTGTCTGCCTGTCTGTCTGCCTGTCTGTCTGTGTCTGCCTGCCTGCCTGTCTGCCTGTCTGCCTGTCTGTCTGTGTCTGCCTGCCTGCCTGTCTATCTGTCTGCCTGCCTGTCTGCCCGCCTGCCTGTCTGTCTGTGCCTGCCTGTCTGTCTGTGTCTGTCTGTCCATCTGTTTCTGCCTGCCTGCCTGCCGTTTGTCTGTCTGTGTCTGTTTGTGTCTGTCTGTCCGTCTGTGTCTGCCTGCCTGCCTGCCTGCCTGCCTGTCTGTCTGTCTGCCTGCCTGCCTGCCTGCCTGCCTGTCTGTGTCTGTTTGTGTCTGTCTGTCCGTCTGTCTGTCTGTCTCTGCTTGCCTGCCTGCCTGCCTGCCTGTCTGTCTGTGTCTGCCTGTCTCTCTGCCTGCCTGCCTGTCTGTCTGTGTCAGTGTCTGTCTGTCTGTGTCTGATTGTGTCTGTCTGTTTCCAGCACCCCCTTTCCCTGTCTCCTCCACTCTCCCCATCTTGAGCCCCGTATTGCACCTTCAGGGGTGTGCCTGGCTTATTTCGAGAGCAAGTTCAACCCCTCGGCTGTCTACGAGAATTCCAAAGGTAACTACATGGGCTACGGCCTCTTCCAGATCCGGAACAGCAACTGGTGTGACCACGGCAAGAATCTTTGCAGAGTGTCCTGCTCCGGTGAGCCCCCACTCACACACGCACACACACTCACACACTCACACACACTCACACACAGCGCCTCCCCCCACCCGGGACGTGTGGAATATTACACAGCCTGGAAGCACAGGGAGGATAGGGGGCGAGGGTGAACTAAGCAGAGGAGGCCCCGGGAGGGGAAGGATGGATGGAGACCCACGTCTAAACAGCGTGCACAGTCATTCTAGCTACTTAATCGGGGATCGGGGGTTCAAAGCCAGCCCAAGCCTTGAGTCCAAGTCCCAGTAGTGGCACAAGAAAAAAGAGGAGGGGGGGAAGGAAGGAGAAAAGAGATGAAGAGAGGGAGAGGAAGGCAGAAGGGGGGGAGGACGAAAGGGGGGGAGGGAGGGAGGGAGGGAGGGGGGGAGGGAGGGAGGGAGGGAGGGGGGGAGGAGAGTTCCCTGTCTTGTGTGGCTGTAACTGAGCTCCCTTTCTCCACAGCTTTACTGAATCCGAATCTAAAGGACACGATTCAATGTGCCAAGAAGATGTGAAAGGGAAGCTGGGGATGGGAGCTTGGTGAGTTATCTGCTTCGCGTGTGTGCGTGTGTGTGTGTGTGTGTGTGTGTGTGTGTGTGCAATCACGCACATGCTGTGTGAAGCATCTCCCGCACGGAAGGTGTACGCATGAGATGCACCCTCACATTTCTGGAATCTGTCGTGTTTGTTGTCGCTGGTGTTGTTTTTGGCCCGTCCTGGCTTTTTCAAGGCTGGAGCTCTGCCACCTGAGCCACAGCACCACTTCGGGCTTTTGCTGTGTATGTGGTGCCAAGGAATGGAACCCGGGTCTTGGCGCATGCTGGGCGAGCCCTCTACCACCGGGCCACGCTCCCACCACATTTTCCTTGTGTGTACGTGAAGGCATCCACGTGTGAACACGCACGCCAGGTGTGAGGATGTGACACACGGCGGGGGGCCGCCCTGCCACGAGCCACGTGCCACGCCGTCGAGGGCGTGGATCCGTGTGCACTGTGTGTGTTCCTGCTCCCCTGCCCTGCCCTCCCCTGTCCTCCCCTCCCCTGTCCTCCCCTCCCCTCCTCTGCCCTCCCTCCCCTCCCCCCAGTCCTGGCAGCAGCAGGTATCTGGCGCTGGTGGTCCATCCTTCCCTTCCTCCTTCTGCCTCCCAGAGCTCAGGCTGGGTGGGGAGGGGAGGGGAGGAGAGGAGAGGACCCCCCAAAAGCTCAGGGTCCTCAGAAATCCCCCCCACTGCCAGTCCTGGAGTCTCCCAGAGCCATTCACATTCCAAAGGATGAGGAGGAGAGGAGGAGGGGGGGAGGAGGAGGAGGAAGAGGGAGGAGGGGGGAGGAGAAGGGAAGGAGGGGGAGGAGGAGGAAAATGGGGGGGGGAGGAGAAGGTTGGGACTGTGACTCAAGTGGTAGAGCATCAGCCTTGAGCTAATTGAAGCTCAGGGACAGCGCCCAGGCCCTGAGTTCAAGTCCCAGGACTGGCAAAAAAAATTAGGGCCGGGAGTGTGGCCTAGTGGTAGAAGTGCTTGCCTAGCATGCACGAAGACCTGGGTTCGATTCCTTGGTACCACAGACATAGAAAAGAACCGGGAGTGGTGCTGAGGCTCAAGTGGAGAGCTCTAGCCTTGAGAAAACCCAAGGACGGTGCTCAGGCCCTGAGTTCAAGGCCAGAACTGGCAAGCAAGCAAGCAAGAAAGGAGGGAGGAAGGGAGGTTGGTTCTGAGTTCAGATAGTGAAGAGCTTCTCCCCCTGCCCCGTCTCTGTGTCTGTGTCTCTGTCTGTCTCTGTCTCTGACTGTCTCTTGTCTCCCTCCCAGGCCCACCTGGTCCAGAAACTGCCAGCTGTCTGACACGCTGGACCGCTGGCTGGATGGCTGCAGGCTGTAGGAGTTTGTGTGAAGCCACAGAGGCCACGGGTGGACACGGAAAATGCCTGTCCCCCCCCCCGGGGGACAGGGACAAAATGACCACAAAAACCAACCAAAAACATTGGTGCCGGACACGGAATACACTGAGCTACTACTTAGTCACTCACGTGGGCTCCAGGCCGAAGCCGGAGTTTTCTGTGTCTACGTGCCGGTGCCGGGGCTCGAACTCGGGGCCTCGGTGTGGTTCCTTCGCTTTTTTTACTTTTCTTTTTTTATTTGCTGGCCCTCTACCACTCTTCCACTTGAAGCACGGCTCCATTTGGGATGTTGCTGTTTAATTAGAGACCTCTAAATCGAGCCTGTTCTTTCTGTTGTTTGTTTTTTATTGTTTCAAAATTCCCATTTATTTATGGCCATGTGGGATGATTTGTCAAGTTCAGGCAGCTCAGGCCTGTCACCCTCCAAGATGGAGAAGACGTAGACGTCTTGGGGACCAAGCTTCTGGGCCAGCCAGGGCAGAACCACCGCAGAGGCTCCAGTGAGCAGCCAGCATGGCGCTGGCGGGAGGCGTGGATTGAGGGGTAAAGCATTAGCCTTGGGGCAGAGAAGCTGAATGAGAACTGAAGGCCCGACTGCAAGCCTGGGGGCTGGCAGAGAGAAGAGGTGGAGGGGAGGACGGGGAGGGAGGGGAAGAGGAGGAGGGGGGGGAAGAGAGGAGGAGAAGGAAAAAAAGAAGAGGAGGGGAGGAGGGGGAGGAGGAGGAGGGAGGGAGGGGGAGGAGGAGGAAGAGGGGGAGGAGGAGGAGGAGGGGAGGAGGAGGGGGAGGAGGGGAGGAGGGTGCAAGCGGGAGGGTATCTACGGAGCCGCCTCA